>NW_008359625.1:6848053-6940899 GCF_000622305.1 Nannospalax galili | reverse complement strand
TTTAAATTTAAAAAAATTATTAGGAAAAGAAAATATATTTTTAATTGGGATTTAAAAAATTACTATAGTGCTTTGTTTTTAATAAAGAACTCAAAGGAAAAAAAATGTTATAGTAAGGAAAAAACTTGTATAGTGTTTCATAAATTAGTTACAGATGACCTTGTACAGTCAAATCTGAAATAAAAATGGTAATAATGAACAATAATAATAAAAACACCATTTTATGTGCAAAGCATGTCCTACACACTTTATATATGTAACACATTTAATCCCCTCTCCCCAAATCAATGAACCTATCTCCTCCTTTTTTAGGAACGTACAGGGAAATGTATTATGTAACATAATGTCATATAATAAATGTATTAGGCTAGAGATGCTTTTTCTGTCTGATATGAGAGACAGAAAAAAATCAAGAAAATAGGTGTATATTTATTACTTGAAAATATTTCTTCTATGTATCATCACCCAATATCATTACACAATAAAATGTAAATAAACTAAAAGATTACACGATATTTTCCATATCAAGTGGCAGAGTCCAAAACAGCACTTCATTCAAATAATGAATGGGTGTGGGGGATAGCTCCGATTGTCAACTTGACACACCTGGGAAGAGGGAGCCTCAACCGAGGTATTTCCTCTATAAGATTGGCTGTGGCCATGCCTATGAGGCATTTTCTTGATTGCTAATTGATGCGGGAGGGCCCAGCCCACTATGGGCAATGCCATCGCTGGGCAGGTGGGCCTGGCCTGTGTAAGAAAAGTAGCCGAGCAAGCCAGTAAACAGTGTTTCTCTGTGGTCTCTACTTCAGTTCCTGCTCCAGGCTCCTGCCTTGAGTTCTTGCCCTGGCTTCCCTCAGCTGAATACACACTCTCCTCCCAAGTTGGTTTTGGTCAGTGTTTTATCAGAGCAATAAAAGCTAAGATAGTGGGGAAGGACAACGCTTTCAATGACCATGTGAGAATGATTTTCAAGAGGCAATTCTCAGAAGTATAAATACAAAGCAATAAGCTGGTTAAATAACACTGAACTACAGTAACAATCAAAGGAACAGTAAGAGTAACATTCACTAGGCATGGCTCATGAGATTGTCAAAGACTAACAATAATAGCAGAACTCAGTGTTGCCATTGCTGCAAGGAAATTCTCATTAGCCCAAAGTACCACAGGCATGGGCTTGCTCCCCTTTTATTGATGGAATAATAAGGAACCTGGAGCCAAATCAGCTGCTCAAAAGTAGTAAAGTGAGGTAGAGAGTCTGGTCTGACTCTAAGACTCTGGCCTTTAATCGCTGTGTTCTACAGCTTGCTAGGGTCGTGGATCAAGTGAGATCTGTGAAAGCCTTTGTAAACTGGAAAGTGCTACCACAAATGCCTGTCATCACTTATGTTCACCGCAGCTTCCAAGACAACACAAATACTACGGACCCAGCAGCTATGATCAGTATCACCCAGTGTGTACTTAGCAGCTCCAGGGCATACTAATCTCTACAAACAACACGGGAAATGCAAGACTAACAGCTTCTATTTTTCCCCTCCTAAAACATCTCCCAAATTCTTTCACTCTGGAAAATTTGGTTTTCTAATTTATAAGTATGCTAGTGAAGGGGCCTCAAAGAGCATGAGCTTATCTCCAATCTCATATAAGTGAAGGTATTTCCCAAAGCTCCTGTGTATGGGATGGTAGGAGCAGGTGATGTGGCAAAAGGGGGCAAGTTTTAGAGTAGAAAGGACCATGGGCTATGGGGGGTGGGGGCACTACCCTGGGGAGGAGGAAAGGTCTCTGCTCCCCATTGCTAGTTCTAGTACCTTAGGAAAATCATAAAATTTCTACATTCGTGTGTCTGCTTTCTGAACCAACCCCGACTCCGGAGGTCCTGGGGTAGACCCTGTGAGTCTACTCCAGCAGTTGTAATTTTCACTGCCACTTTGCAGTATGCCAGCCAATCTCTCTCAAGAGACGGAGAAAAAAATTGAAAATAAAGAGCATGTTATTAAAACACTAATAAGACATCATGGAGCCAATTTCTTAAAGAATGCTAAGGGATCATAAAACAATGATAACAAGGCATACACTTCCCACAAAGCTGGACGAGACTGTGCATGAGCTAGCAGAGCCTGCTCCGCTTCCTTTGTCCCAAACACACTTCCTTCTCCTCACTGTGGGCCCCTCCCTGATAGTACCCAGTAATGACTGAGAAGCCCAGGGGACCTCTCCGTTCCTCCTTTTCTTTCTCTGTGACTGTACTGACCTATTCGAGGTCATCTGACATTCACTTATTATTCATTTTATTATAGTTTTATTGGCATGTCCACCATATATAGTAAGGAGTTTCATAAGGCAATTTTTCATACATGTGCCTAACGTAGATTAACCATGTCTCCCCTATACCCCCTCCTCTACTCGTTCTCTCCCCTCCCTCTGCATCCTATTAGTCCTCTTTGTTCCCCTAAACAGTTTCACTTCTAAGTCACATACCCATACATAATTTTATGTGTCCATATAAAATCTAGGACCCGCAAATGAGAGAAAACATATTAGCCTTTCTGTTTGCTTACTTCCCTTAATAGGATAATCTCCATTTGCATCCATTTTCCTGTAAATGACAAAATTTCATTCTTTACGGAGGGATAAATTTTCATCATCTACACACACACACACACACACACACACACACACACACACATCCAATCTCTGTTGTTGGATACCCAGGTTGGGTCCATAGCTTAGCTATGGTAAACACTGCTATGGACATCAATGTGCTAGCATCTGTGATATACTAGCTTAGAGTCAGTTGAGTAAATACGGAGTGATACAGCTGGGTCATATAGATCCGGTTGTACTTTTGCGAGGAATGCCCATGCTGATTTTCACTGGCTGGGCTAATTTACATCCTCACATTCCCGCCAGCAGCAGATGAGGGCTCCTTTCTGTCTGCATCCAGGCCAGTATTTATTGCTATTTGTCTTCTTTAATGACTGCTATTGTGACTGGGATAAGATGAATGCTCGTTGTAGTTGGAATTTACATTTCTCTGATGACTAGCAAAGTTGAAATGTTTTTCCTGTTCGCTAGTCATCTGTACATCATCTTTTGAGAACTGTTTGTTCATTTCATTTGTACATTTATTAATTGGGCTGTTTGATTGCTTGGTATTTAATTTTGAGTTCTTTCTATATTCTAGATATTAATCTTCTGTCAGATGTGTAGTTAGCAAAGATTTCTCACATTCCGAGGGTATTTCTTCACCAGATTATTTGCTGTATAAAAGACATTCATTTATTAATTCATTCAGTGTGTATTTTTAAACCCTGTTATATGTAAGAAATACAGTACTGGACAAAACAAAATACCTGGTTTCATGAAATGTACCTTCCAGGGAAAGAGATAAACCATACATACATGCACTTGAATATATGTTTAGTATGTATGTCAGGTCAGGACAAACGCTATGGAAAAAATGAAACGAGTAAGTGGAAAGAGGTATGATGAGTTGGAAGAGACTTGCTAGTTAATATAGGGAGGTCAGAAAGCTTTCTTCAAAATATGGCATTTAAATAGACACCTCAGGAAGGAAGGCAGTGGGCATGTAGACACCTGAGAGAAAAGCATTCCAGGCAGAGGGAACCACAGGGTGTGTTCTCCATGTGCCAGTGTAACTGTGTAACTTATTCACCTAATAATAATTATCATACATATTGACTTAGAGCTGCATAATCTGACTTGTTTTTCTGTTATCTGCTATGAGTGATTATGTTCTCTTCCAGGAAATAAACACTCATCCAGTTTTTCACTAGATGACTGAGGAGAATTTAACTGCATTTGATGAGGAACTCATTTGGTCAATGTTGGCCAAGAATGTCATTCTTGGAGTTTAGATTTCATCTGGAAGTCTGTGGCAAGTCGAGGAACAATACTAATTAAGGGAGAAATGGGTTAAAGTTCTATTCACTCTTAAGAGGTCATTGTGCCTGCAACATGGAAGGCCTATTGGAAAGGAGGGAGACAGGATAATTCCTTAGTGATGATAAAAGCCTACACTATAGCAGAGGACAGGGATGAAAGAGGTTGCAATGGAAACAATGTGGCAGGAGCTTGTCAAAATGGAGTTGGGAGGTGACCAAGAGAAAGGGGCTTATGCATGACTCCAGTTGCTGCCTGGAATGGTAGACTTTGGACCTTCTGAGTGCAGCCATCTAGAAAAGATGTACTGCAGAGAGAATGTGTATCAAGTGTGTTGGACTCTTGCTTTATGGACCCTTCCATATGTATTCTTATGTTTCTTATGTTTCTCTTCTCTCAAGGGCCCTCATCATACAGCCCCTGATCTTTCTCCATTTCAACAGAAGGTATCCAGAAAGAAATTTTATTACTTCCCCAGAATGCTGATTCAGAGATATCTGAATTCATGTCTCCCAAACTGCAATTCCAAAGACCCTACATAGCTGATTTTAGTTTTGCAGTTTCTGAATTTGGACTGATGGATAGAAATCAGTTGAACAGGCAGTACTTGGTGACAATATAAGGAATAAGGCAGTGAGAGAGTCACTGGTCGTGGGCTCTAGGATTCTGGGCTGTATGATAGGAAAAAAGGGTGGAAATCTTAACCAAGATACAGAATAAGAAGAGACCCAGAATGCATTGAAATCTTTATTTTTGTATTTCAGAGAGGAGCTTGAAATGAGGATGGAGGGACTAATTTTATAAGAAAAATGTTAGATTCAGTTAATTAAGTACCCAGTACACACATAGGTAACTAGGGATGCCTGCTATCATGTTAAATGTAAGGATCTTGTATATGGAGAAGGTTACTAAAGATTCTGATTTGAGAATCATGCAGTTGAAGTAGTGGTATTAAATGCCTGCTTTCCCACAGATGTTACACAAAGTGAGGAACAAGGAAGGTCAAGGATGGAATCTGTATACCAACCATACCACTTACTTTTCTCACTGCTATGATCACAGTTCTTAGCAGAAACAATTTAAGGGAGAAAAGACTTATTTTGGCTCACAGTTTCAATGGACTCAGTCACAGCAGGGAAGGCATGGTAGAGTAGACCAGTTCATATCAAAATGAGTTTGGAAATGGCCTGAGTTATGTACTTCCAAGATCCTGTCTCCAGTGATCTTCTTCCATTGAGGGTCCACCTCCAAAAGTTTCTAGAACCTCCAAAAACAGCACCACAAACTGAACCAATCACTTCAAATATGAGCTGGGAAAGTATTTCATTTTGAATCTATAACCCAATACTTAAGGAATGAGAAGAAAAGGGGAATGAGAATAGATGACCAAAAAAGATAGGGCAATACTCAACATGAAGGACATTGTGGGAGGGAAACATGAAAAGGTTTCAATAAAAGACACAATACCATAAAATCTTTAACAAGGATTTCCTGAGAACCCATTGTGTGCCAGGCATCATGCAAACCATAGGAGAAACACATTCTCCTAAGACATGGTTTCTTGCCACACAGAGCTTATTGGACTTACAGTGAATAGAGGTTCCATATGATCTTTGCAAGGACTCTTAGTGGAAATTAATTGATTTCACTGGGTTACTAGAAAGGAAGGGGAGGCAGGAACAAGCAGTTTTTCCTAAATGCTATGCTTTCAAGTAGCCTTGTTGACCATAGGAGAAACACATTCTCCTAAGACATGGTTTCTTGCCACACAGAGCTTATTGGACTTACAGTGAATAGAGGTTCCATATGATCTTTGCAAGGACTCTTAGTGGAAATTAATTGATTTCACTGGCTTACTAGAAAGGAAGGGGAGGCAGGAACAGGCAGTTTTTCCTAAATGCTATGCTTTCAAGTAGCCTTGTTTGAGAGACGTGGGGAGAGGGGTGGTGGAAAGACAGAGGAAAGACAGATAAGTTTAACGTATGCAAAATATGAGTACATTACTATGTGGAAGAAAAAGCATTAGCAGAGAGGATGAACTGAAGACACCAGCGACTTAGCTTTTCACATGCCCAGGCCCTTATCCAAATCATCAGAACAGACCACACACAGACTCAAGGACACTTCCTTGATTCCACATGCAAATGTGGGCAGCAGAGCTTGGTAATGAAGGACACTGAGTTCATGGTAGACTCTCTGGGCTTGAGTTCCAGATGTGCCTCTTCTCAGCCATGGGATCTTAAAATCTCTGGAACTCAGTTTCTTCATAGATGAATGGGGATCATAATAATGCCTGAGTTACAAGATTGTGAGATAGCTGTATCTCACAGGCTGATAGAAAGTGAGTGCTGTGTATGCACTCAGAAAGCAAAGCTTAGAAACAAACTGTGATGTACAAGCTCATCCACACATGCATAGTATACGGAAGGAGCTGTCGTAGGTGGAACAGAGGGACCAAAGCTCGAGAGAGAAATGATTAGAAAGTGAGTAAATTTACAGTTGAGTAAATTTACAGTTTATTTCACAGACATTTTATTTTTAATCTTATTTTTCTTTTTAAGGTGTTTTTTATTGAAATTTTTGAATTTCATATATTTGATCATATTTAGACCCTGTCTCCTATCTGAACTCCTTTTATAGCCTCCCCCTACCAGATTTTATGTACTCTGTCATATATATTAAGGTCTATTGAGTCAAGTTTGTGTTCCCAAATGTCCTTCAGTGTGTGTATATCCACAGGAGCCTGGTTAACCTATCCAGAGTCACACCTTAAAGAAAACAGACTCTCCCTCTCCCAGAAGTTATCAGTTATCAATAGTTCCTCAGCTAAGGTTGGGGCATCTTACCCACTTCCCCACCTCCATGCTGGGATTTTGTCTGGCTTGGGCTTGCATGGGTCTCGTGCATGCTGTTACCACTGCTGTGAGTTCATATGAGTAACTGACCAGCTTTCTGGAAAACTCTGTTTTCTTATGGTCATCTACCACCTCTGGCTCTTACAATCTTCCCATCCCCTCTTTCACAATGATCCCTGAGCCTTGGGTGGCAGAGGTTTGATATAGATGTCCTATTCAGAGATAAGCACTCTGGAGTCTCTAATTCTCTGCACTTTGGCTAGTTGTGACTTCCATTTATTACATGAGGAAGTTTCACTGGTGACAGCTGAGAGATGCATTAACATTCTTTCTGCTCTTTGTTCTGCTGTGTTTCCTGAGGCCTAGGTGTAGAGGCTGCACTGTAGATGAACAGACACAATTCTTCTTGTGATGTGGCTCAGATTTAGCTTACCTCATCCCCTCTGAAACTTCCCTTGTGGGCTTTTCCCATAATCACTCATTCTAGAAAAAAAGTCTGATGGTAGAACATAGTAGTAGGCTGGATCTCTGATTATTGAGCATTCATTCATTCGTTCATTTATTCATTTGTTCATTTACCAAAGTCAGTCCTCAGCCAGGTATTATTCTAGGCACTAAGATTCAAAGATGGGGAAGACAGCAGCTCTTCCCTGGAGGCGGTCACTGGTTGTAAAGTCTCAGTCTCCTTGCCCTGCTCACCTACCATTCTTCCATATCTTTAACATCATTCAGTCACTTGGAGATGAGGGCTACATTTTTCTTCTCTGTGTCACTCAAAGCACCCAGTATATAACAGAAGCTCTAATTCTGCACAGAATGAAGGAATGTGCCTATTCTACTAGATAGAAACATGAATGAGTAGAAGCCCAGTGTCTCTCCCAGACAATCACTTAGCAAGGGAGGAAGGCACTGACATTTATTTGGCAATTATTATGTGCCAGGCACTGTTGACACTGCACAGTGCATGGTTCACTTTGAGCTAGCCAAGGAGAAAACTGTTTCATTTTGGTTAAAAATTGATGCCTAATGGCTGCCCTTTTATATTTTCAAATGCTTGAGGTTTTCTAAGGTCTGCTCTCTATGCTTGAAGTAACTCATATGACTGAAAACACTTTTCATGTTTCACATGTCATCAGTCACTTGTGAATTTTTCTGGTGTTTTGCTGTTGGATCTTTCGTTAGGTACACGTTTGTTATGTCTTTCAGGTCTAGTTCTACATGAGACAAGCGTCCCCACCCCTTCGGCCTCCTGTAAGCCAGTCTCTCCTTTAACCCTCCATACTTGTTCGGTGGCTGGCTATCAGAGCTGACTTGAACAAGGTACTCATTAATGAGCCCTTGAGATACATGAAAACTCAGAACAAAGCAGGAAACATTTGGGCAAAACTCTTTTTTTTTCCACTTCTCCTAAAGGAATTAAAGGATTTAGTTTATCAAACTAACAAAACATTAAATTAGTGATGACTTTTAAAAAAGCATGATATATAAAATAGTTAATGTGAGATGTTTCTATATTGATACCCAGGCTTTTCTGTCATGATTTCTAAAGGAACGATAAGCAAGCCGTTCATCTGGAAGTAACTCATCAGATCTTCACACTCTGTGTCTTCACACCTGGCCGAACAAGTCTTGAGTTCAAAGTTTATTTCTGCCCTCTAGAGACACTATTCTTGTCAGTGGAGAAGGGAAAAAGGATCAAGGTCTTCTGAGCTTTTAGCACTTGGAGGCACAGGTTGGGGGGACATCCTTGGACTCTGGGCTATACCTCACAGATACTTTTGGTATTGTTCAAATGATCTTGAGGACAATATTCTCATTACTGAAAAGTTAGAATATAAATTTGTCTAAATTTATAATGATACATTCCAGTTCAGTTGTATTCAAATATATTCTTTTTAAATTTTATTTATTTTATTTTATGTGTATGAGTATTTTGCCCCCATGTATGTTAATTGCACCACATGCATACAATGCCCATGGAGGCCAGAAGAGAGCATGGATCCTCTGGAACTAGAGTTATGGATGGTTGTTAGCTGCCAGGTAGGTGCTGGAAATCAAACCCAGGTCCTCTTTAAGAGTACCCATTGCTCTTAACCACTGAGCCATCTCTCCAGCCCCTCAAATACATTCTTAACTTGCATTGATCAGAAGTAGATCCCTACTAATCTGATGTCTATTAAGTCCACACTGGCCATGCAGCTCTTCCTCATGGGCCTGGTCCATGATGCTCCGGGTTCTCTGGGTATGCTGACATGGCCGTCTGCTTGTGCTTCCAATTCTGAGCTTCAGCCCTTCATCTTCTTTCAAATACCCACTGATGCTCATGACATCACCATCCTCAGGACTCCCAAATCTCTGGGGTATTTTGAGTTCTACTCCTTGTTGCTTCATTTCAGATCAGTTGCCAAGTTCACCCTATGTTGTTACCATGGTAACTAATGCATGTATCTCTCCTCGCTACCACTGAAGATGTTGCCTCTGTTCTGGCCCTGGCCACCCTTTCCTCATCCTTGGACAACTCAGAGAAGACAGAGAGCTTGGGCTTCCATTTTCGGCTTAATACCTCTGTCACCTTCTGCCCTGCATGGGTAGATTGAAATTTTTTGCATAACATGGCTGTATGTTTAATGACTTCTAAGAAGAGCTCAGTTCTCCTCCTCCTTGTGGACTCGCCCCATAGTCCTGCTTCCCAGGGTTTCCTCTGCTCTGGTCATGTTGTGCTTATCCAGGCTAATTCTAACCTCAAAGACTAGGTGTTGGGGCCTTCATGTCTGACCCCTTTGATTAGCACAATTCTTCCTCCATACACCCTCTCACGGCCATATGAGTACTTCACCTCTCTGTGTGACACCCTCTGCTCTTGTGCCTCTGCCTTTGCCTGTGCCAAAAGGACACACCTATGTCCTGGGCTCCTCCCCACTCCTCTGTCCTGTCCTGCTCACCCAGCCCAGCCTTTAACCCTGCCTATGACAGGGAACCATCAGTTTAACTTGATTTATGCAAGCAATAGGCTAAATAATAGCATACATAAAATTTATCTAATTTATGACACTCTGCAGGGATCATTTGTCAGAGCTAGATAACATTTATATCAAAGAGAGACCTAAATACATAAATTTGTAGCTTGGGGTATTTGTGTATATGTGGATATTGACAGAGAAACTAATTATAGAAGATGGATAGACAGATCAAAGCTAGACACTAACTTTCTATAAGGAAATTTCTGTGTTTCTACATCATAAATTAGCTTAAGAAATAAGATAGTCTCTGGTGAAGCATTACTACCCAAATGTTATAAGCTGACCAATCGTATCCTTTTATGTGAGACGCATATTGCAGACATGAGAAACCCTATTGTGAAAACTGAAAACAAACCACACTATTCTAACAATTGGGAGGTAGTTAGATAAATGGTGGTATATTCACATTATGGGCTATTATGCAGCCATAAAACTGATGTTTTTGGAGAAATTAAATGATGTTGGAAGAAACAGATGCAAAGTTGCATATTCTAACTGCTCCTGGATATATAATTATAATGATCATAAACACTAATGATAATAATAATAATAATAATATGTAAAAACAGACCAAAAGAAAATATATCAAAAGGTTACCAGTGAGGGGAGAGGATAATGGGTGATTTTTATGTTGTTCTTTATCATTTTGGATGGTTTCTAAACTCCCACAATAAGTTTATGTTGCTCTTAGATCAAAGAAGAAAATAAAAGTATTATTTTAAAAAACCAACACTGAAATGAACAAATATCTTTGAGATTCAATAAGGCATATAGGGATAGAGGATGTTCAAAAGGCTCTTTTCAGCATGGTCAAGCCAAAAGTTTTACTTCCTGGAGGCATTTGGTTCCAACAAAGCAAGCTTCCTCATCAGCCAGTGTAAGCAAGAGCAGCCAGATAGACAACAACAATGGCTGTGCATGGGCGACATGACCCAGAATACCAGGGAAACAGACTCAAGGACGTGCTGAAGAACAGAGTGTTTTCTACAACATCCCTGCTCATGATTGACAAGACATGCGGATGGAAGTCTTTTATTTAGTGAGTTTTTTGAATCCTTCACAACGTCATTGGTGCCCTAGGCAATCTTTGAGACAGCCTCTTTCAAGGATGAGAATAAACAAGGACATCTCAGAATGAAGCACCTGTGTTGAGATTGGGGGAGGGGAAAACGGTGTGGTAAGAAGTCAGGTTTCTATAGAAAAGGAGAAATAGCAGATCTGTATGCCCTGAACAGTGCAAGAACTGTGAAATGCAGGCCACATACAGAAGACAGGGCCCTCACAGAGAAGACAGGGCCACAGCAAAGTTGCTCTGACCATACTACTGTGCTTGGTACCTGAAGGTAACCAAGTCGTATGGTTGGTTGACTCACTGACACTGTTTTATGACATGAAAGATCATAATGACATTGCTGTCACACACTATGCTTTTTGTGACAGTACCAAAGCTGTCTGTTCTTCCAAAGGCCTAAAAATGAGTCAAATACGTCAGCAATTTCATAATTACAACTAAACATTGAGAATTCCGAAACCAGAATGCTGAACTTGAGCATTGGCACTTGTCTGTTGTGTGACTCAGTCATCTCTTAGCCTCCGTTTCTTCATCTGTAAAATGGTGCTAACAATAGTGTCTCCCTCTGAACGTAAGAGTTAAAGGGTGCTATTGTTTGAATATGGTTTGAGCTTGCTCCCCACCCCAATGTCTCCTGTGCTGGAGGCTTGATCCAGTGGCAGTGTTAGGGTGGGAAACTTTTAAGAGATGGGGACTAGTAGATGGATAAGTCATGGGGGCATTGGTCTCAAAAAGGATTAAAGCTGATTGCACAGATTAGGTGATTCTGGCAAACAATAAAAGCGGGTTGTTATAAAGCAAGGTCTGCCTCGGCTCTCTTGCTTCCATGTCTTTCCATATGATCTCTGCTTTGTGTGTTTCTGCCACCATAATGTTACCAGTCCTGAGACCTTCACCAGAGCTGAGCAGACACTGCCACGGTGCTCTGTAACTTAAGAAATGTGACCTAAATAAACCTCTAGTTTTTTTAAAAAGTAGTCAGCTTCAAGTATTTTGATACAGCAACACAAAATAGATGAAAACAGAAGGCATCATACATGATGCATGATACATGACAGGCACTCCACAAAGATGAGCCACTCAGGGAACTGAGCAAAGGATGAGCTTGACTCTATCTGAGTCCCACTGATCAACCTATATCACTAAAAAACCAATTCTTTTCCATTCAGTCATCTGAATCTACCCAAGTACCAGAAATATAAAGGATATCACACTGCTGGTACACTTGTCTTACAAGATTCCAGGGCATGATAGAGCAGGCTGCTAGGCAGTTCATATCTGCACGAAACTTGTACTGAACACACAGCCTCAGTCAGATTTTTCATTCAGTCCCTGTACTTGCCTCCTCTCATCCTCAGAATATGGCATTGTTCCCTGTTGCACAGCAATGACATCATTCAAGCAGCCTGGACCATGTGCTGAGCAGGGTCTGAAGGACTTCGCATTGATATCATTTAATCAGAACAACAGTCTGCTTCTGAGACAGCTATGAGGACACCCTGCCCAATGGCACCATTTCTTACAGATCAAGGACAAGTTGATTCCATCAAATGGTCTTTGAGGATATAGGAATGGAGGCAGTGTGCAAATGAGAAGGCAAGCTCGGTTAGAAATCCAAGTGACACCGAGTAGCCCTGGAAAGCCCAAGATCCAGGGAGGGAGGAGTGTGGTGGAGAACAGGGCTTCCCCCAAGCTTTAAGTCCCATCTGTATTTGCATCAAAACCTGTCACTAAAGACACAATGGTCCCACCTCCCTCCCTGCAAGAGGAAAGAACTGCTGTTTCCTCAGGTTCAGTGGCCCATCTCTATTTATGAGAGTGTCGACCTTTTAAAATTAAATTCAATTAGCACATTTGCACTGATTGTTCTATTTAATGCCAAGCACTCTGCCTCCCCAATGGCTCCATAAACATTCTGGATGAATGTGTGAGTTGTCTGAGGTACACTTTTCTTTTTGAAATACTCTTTTTTATTGAGAATTTCTACATACATATAATATTGAGTCCATTTAGTGCTGAATGAATGTACATGGGTGTTAGGACCATCTACTGGAATGTGCAGAGACTCTTAGAGACTGAATCTCTGATGGAAATGCACTTTCCCTCCCCTGGCAGTCATCAACTGCCAACAGTGCCTCATCTGGAGGTGGGACTTCATGAATCCATCCCTCATCCTTGCTGGCATGCTGGGATTTTGGCTGGCTGGGTCTTGTGCAGATCGTGTGCATGCAGTCATAGCCACTGTGAGTTCATATATGTAATGCCATTCTGTGACCAGCAAATGATGTTTTACTGCAGACATCCATTACTCCTGGCTCTTAAAAATCTTTCTGTCCCCCTCTTCTGTGACCATCCCTGAGCCTGGGAAGGGAGGGAGGGGAATGTTGTGACATAGATGTCCCACATAGAACTGAGGTTTGTTTTTCTTTTTATGTGTATGAGTGTTATGCCTGCAGGTACGTATGTGCAACTGTGTTGTGTAATGCCCAAGAAGAACAGAAGAGGGCATCAGATCCCCTGGAACTAGAGTTATGGAATGGATGGTTGTTAGCTGCCATGTGGGTGCTGGGATTCGAACCCAGGTCTTCTGCAAGAACAGCTAGTGCTTTTAACAACTGAGCCACCTCTCCAGCCCAGAACTGAGTATTTTTAAATGCAATATAATAAAAGTGATGAGCTCATGAATGACCTAACTTATATGTAACCCATTGTTATATTCTAAAGCTAACAGAGTCATTGAGTTAGTAAATAGAACTTTTAAAGAATTATTATTTTATTTTATTGACATTTTGAGACAGGCTCTTTCAAAATAGCCCAGACTTGCCTCAGTTTACTGTATGTTCTAGGCTGGCCTCAAACTCATGACAGTGCCCTTGCCACACCTCCTGAGTGCTAAGATTACAGGTATACTTATGTTTTTGCTTCCCCCAAAATGTTCATTTGACGCTTAATTTTTTTTTCATGGTAATTCCTCACTCTCCTTTGAAACTTATGCTTACACATAGTATAAAATGTAGCATGTAGCCACTTTTAAAGGTGCTTGGTCTTTGTTGGATCAGTGCCACTACTATATTCATTCTGCAAATATCACACCATCAACCTCTGGAAGGTTTCCTCTTCCTAAAGGAAACTCTGTTGTTATTTTAAACTCTGGTTGTCCACCCTTCCCAGTCCCTGGCAGTATCATTATACTGTCTATCTCTACAACTTTGAAGGCTCAGATACTAAACATCAGTGGAAGCCACACAAGGTATTTTGGGTCTAGCTTATGTTTTCCAGGTTCTTCCAAGTTGCATCATGCACTAGAATTTCATGCCTTTTCTTTTTTTAACTGTTGTAAAGCACCTAAAAAATTTATCATCTTGGTCATTTTATGCATACAATTCAGCGGTTGTGGTGGTTCACTTTTTTTTTCTTTTTGAGACAGAGTCTCCCTGTAGCCCCAGCTGGCCTGGAACTTGCTATGTAGACCAGACTGGCCTTGCTCTCACAGGCTCTGCCTCCTGATTGTTGGGATTAAAGGCATGTGCTACCACACCTGGTGGTGGCTCACTTGTAATTTGATAGTCTAACAGCTCTAGCAAACAACCACTGATAGCCTGGCATCAGTTAGAGTTGCCACCAAAAATGAAGTCAAGAGGTCAAGGTTAGGATGTGGCTCTGGCAAGGTCTTTCCAAGTCACTTTTTAGGTCCCTTGGTAACCAGGCCAGAGAGTATGGGAGAAAGTGTGGGGGCAGCAAGTCGGGGGTTGGGTATCATGAATTTGCAATTCCCAGTACTAGCCAGGCCAAGGAAGAGGATTCCTGGGGCTCACCAGCCATCCTGTCTAGCTTAAGTGGTACCCTCCAGGCCAATGAGAGGCCTTGCCACAAAGAAGGTGAACTGGCTTTCTGAGAATGTTACGTGAAGCTTCCCTCTTGTTTTCACACATATATGCACATATACAGAAAAAGAAAGAGGGAGGGAGGTATAAAGGAAAGAAGGAAGAAGGGAGGAAGGGCGGGAGGGAGGAAGGAAGGATGGATCCAAGGTCACTGTCAAGGGGAGCAGTGGGGTGATAGTAAAAGACTGAATATATAGCTCTGATTGACTGTATCTCTGGAGGTGGGTCATGGACTTTGTTGGATCTGCATTAGCCAAGCAGTGCTGCTCCAGGCTGGCAACTGGTGTCTAGAGAGGTGCTTTCGCATAGCCGTGGACATCCTGCTGAACCTTGAGAAGGCATGCCAAGTCAAAGCAAAGTGCTCAGAATAGAAATACATGTCCTTTTCACACTGGGGAGAATCGGGAAACTTTCCAGAATGTAGACGACAGAAATGTCAGGATAAGAAGGAAGACAGTGGAAAGACTTGGGTCCTTAAGACTGTTGAGCCCAGGACTGAACAAGGGCAAAGGGGCAGCCTGAGGCACACTTGTCCCCAGGGTTCCAAAGAGAAGAAAGGCCACAACACAAACCCTCAAGTGAGAAAGGGTGAGTTTGAAAGGGGCTGAGAGCTGGAATCCCACATTGTGTTAATTAACAGAACTGTGATTTGCCAATGAATGCCCAGCAGGGACGATCATCTGCTTGATAGAGGGCCCAGCCTTCCTGATGGAATCTCAAATGCATGAGCCATGAAATTACTTCTCAAGAAAAAGACAAAGACAGTCAAAAAGGACAAGTACTTGTGTTTGGGTACTGGAGGACACTTGCTGTTCTCTCTCTCAGAGAAAACAGGCTAATTGCAGAGACCAGAGATGAAATAGACATAGCAAACCATATCAACTCTCCTGGGAAAGTGAGGAATCTCACTTAAAATATACTCAGTAGCATTTTACTTATACTATCCCATGTAACCCTCAACAACCCCTACTCATTCCACAGATGAAGAAGCACAGCACAGAGAGGTGAGTGATTTTCCCAAGGTAACCTAGCAAAGGAATTCACGCAAATACTCGATCTTCCATCTTGAGGCACTCAATAGCTACCTTATGGTTTTCTTTTAATGGTCTAATAAGGTTAAATAAAGCAAATCTTTTCTTCCCTTTTCTTGCTAGGCATATGGAATGTATCATAGATACTTTGTCATTTCTCGAGGCAATGATGTGTGGTGGTATGATGGTTGGTCTTGACTGCAATTTGATGAGATTTTGAGTCACCTAGGAGATATACCTCTGGGTCTGCCTGTGAGAATATTCTTAGACATGTTTAATGGAGAAGGGAAGACCTAACTGTGGGCAGTATCATTCCACAGACTGAGGTCCAGGAATGAAGAAAATGGAAGAAGTCAGCTAGCTAAGTACACGTTCATCTCTCTCTTTTCTGGTTGCAGATGCTCCATGACCAGCCGGTTCCTGCTTCCATGCCTTCCCCAATATGATGGATGGTAACTTTTAACTGTAAGCCCAAACAAACCCTTCCTCCCTTAAGGTGCCTTTACCAGGTATTTTGTCACACAATGAGGAAAATAACACGGTGACCTCATTCCAGCTCAGAGCATCTGTCCTATACAGGCAGCTTTCTCCAGTGCACATCTTATCTTGCCATTCTACCACTTGAAATCCTTCAGTGACTCCTCACTCGTTCAGAATGAAGCCCCAGCTCTCCAATGTGCCACTCAGACTCCGCTTCTTTCTGACTTTCTAACCTTTTCTTATTCCAACTGCACATGTCATGCTGGCCACATCTATCCCTGGGGAATTCAAGAGTCATTCCAGGCTCTCAGGGCTCAGACCCTCTTACCCCAGGGCCTTTTTGCTGGCTCTTTCTTGGGCAGAAAAATATCTCCACTCTCTTCCTGGACCTTCAGAACCCATCCTGTACTCTCCTCTGCAGAGACTGCTATGCCCAGATAGCCTTCCAGCTTCTTTCTCTGTTGTCCACTCTACTAAAGTTTGACTATGTCCCTAAAGATCGTTTCTCAAAAACTTATTACCTAATGCCACAGTGCAGGACATCACCTTCAGGAGGTGATCAGGGCATGAGGACAGAGTGGATTAGTGTGGTCAGGGCAGGAGTGGTTTGTTCCCTTGAGGAGGTTTGTGTAAAAGTGTATTCAGGCATTTCTTAGTCTCTCTCACAAATGTGACACCTTCTGCCACATTTTGACACAGCGAGAGAGCCCTCACCAGATGTACCTCCAACCTTGGACTTCCCAGTCTCTGTAATTATGAGTCAAGAAGCTTTTGTTCATCGTAAATTAATAGCCTGTCATGTTCTGTTGTAGCAGCTAAAACATACAGAGGCATACACTTATCTTTATGATAGCTCTTTGGCACTGTATTGAAACAATCTTTATTCGCTGGGTCCTGTGACTCATCCATTCACCCATCCCTACATGCAAGTTCTTCTGAGGGTAGGAACCAACCACAACTACCGATGATTGGCTCATGTGAGGCAATCTAGCCTCTAATACAGCTTCTAATACAGTTGTCCCAGGCATCAGTACCACCGCCCCGGGAGACTGGGAGTCTGGTCTCTGTTTTAACAGGCTCTCCAGTTTGAGACCCACTACCCTAATGGTTGGCATGTCCCATTCAGTAACTGTGGCATGAATGATCACACAGCCCTCTCTAGAAACCATCTGCCTCTGGAGACCTCATGCTGCTCTACCTTCTCCAGAAAGAAGACCAGACTTTCTTGGACTCATCCCATCTTGTCCAGAGAATCTTAGCTCATCTTATTTCCAACCTTGTTTTAGTCACAGTGCTTGCTGACAACTAGCTGGGTCACTTGAAACAAGTTGGACCAGTCACTGGGACTTTTGGGAATCTAGTGAACCTCTAAGTCAGAAGCTCTTAGCTCTTATTGGGTACTATGTGTGTCTTCTCTTATTTTCCTCTTCTCTTCTGAAAATGTGATCTGATGCTAGAGTCTAGATGTGGAATGCTCTGTAACAGCCCATCTGCTGAAGGCTTGGATCTAGCCTGGCACCACTGGGAAGTGGCAGAGCCTTTAAGAAGTGAGGCCTACAGGGGGCAAGCCTAATATTATTCTGCCAAACCAATATAGTATTAAAGTTGTTGCTAATGACTTATTGTTATACCCATAGATGAATACATCTCTCAACTCTCGGCAGAGAAGCTTCCTTATGCAGCAGATGGCGATTAACGCAGAAACCCACAACTGGTCAATGTGCAGTGAATAAGAGACTATGAAATGATTATCCCTGAATTGGACACCTATATCAAACTTCTGCCTCCAAAGGCTCAGGGATCATTGTTGAAGAGGTGGTAGATGACCACAGGAAACAGAGTTTTCCAGACAGCTGGTCAGTTACTCATATGAACTCACAATAATTTTGACAACAGGCACAAGTAACACAGAAGCTCAAGCCAGAGAAAACCCTAGATAGTCATGGGGAAATGGGTAAGAAACTTCAACCCTACCTGAGGAATTACTGAAAACTGATGACTGCTTGGAAGGGGGAAGGAAGACTCAATCTATTTTAAGGGTGTGACACTTGCCAGGTCAACCGAACTCCACCCAAAGGACATTTCGGGATACAAATTTTATTCTATAGGCATATATATGCATACATGAAATTGTAGGGGGTGGGGTATAGATAGGGGAGGGGATTTAAGTACAATAAAAATATATTGTATGAAATTCACAAAAATTCAATTTTATAAAAATGGAAAAAGAAGTGAGTCCTGATGAGAACTCTTCGGGTCACATGGGTGTGCCTTTGAAGGGGACTGTGAGAATCTAGGCTTTTCCTCTGTTGCTTTTGCTCCCCAGCTATGAGGTAATCCATTTAGCTCCACCTTGAACTCTGTCATAATGTATTACCACAGGCCCCAAAGCAATAGGACCACCAATCATAGAGTGAAACCTCTAAAACCATGAGTCAAAATAAATCTTTCCCCTTAAAAAAAATATTTTATTTTATGTGTATGAGTGTATTGCCTGTATGTATGTAAGTGCACCTGAGTTATGCAATGCCACAGAAGTCAGAAGAGGGCATTGGATTCCCCTGGAACTGGAGTTAAGGGCAGTTTTTAGCCACCATGTGGATGTTGGGAATCGAACACAAGTCCTCTGCAAGGGCAGCCAGTGCTCTTAACTGCTGAGCCATCTCTTCAGCTCATCTTTCCTCTTTATAAGGGTGATTGTCTCTAGTATTTGTTGTAGTAACAGAAAGGTGACTAACATGCCTGCCTACCTCACAGGATTGGCATAAATAGCAAATAAAGGGATGCATGTGAGCATCAAAGCTTACTACGGACAAAATAGGATATTGATACCGAAGTGTACCAAACAAAAAGACTAACACAAAAGGATATGGGTACCAAAGGCAGAGTACCAAAGTGTTTCAGCTCTAAAGTTTTATGATTCTGGGCCTAGAGAGATAACTCAGCAGTTAGGAGCACATACTGCTCTTGCAGGGGACCTGAATTAGGTGCCCAGCACCCACATCCGTACCAAAGGCAGAGTACCAAAGTGTTTCAGCTCTAAAGTTTTATGATTCTGGGCCTAGAGAGATAACTCAGCAGTTAGGAGCACATACTGCTCTTGCAGGGGACCTGAATTAGGTGCCCAGCACCCACATCCACCTGTAACTTCAGTTACAGGGGATCCAGCACCCTCCTCTGGCCTCTGTGGGCATACACATACTCTACATACCACACATTCTACACTCACATGTACATACCCCCACATAGACACATACATGCATATCACTAAATAAAACAATAAAATATTTAAAAGTTCTATGAACTCCAGATGTGTTTTATAGTGTTTCAATAAACACTATAAAAAGATGTGTTCTTCATAGATACAGAGTAGTGGGTCATGATACAGGTGCAGGCCTAAGATGGGGTTCTAGCCAATTCTGATGCTTCCATGTAGCATAGAAGTTCTTCATCCTCTCTGCACAGTTTTCTCTGCTTGTAACATAGGCTGTCAATACTACCACTTCCCAGGGTTCTTTCAATTCATAGACGACAGTCAAAATACATCCTAAGCATCTAGTAAATGTTGGGGACCATTGCTGTTGGTGGCACAACTTTCAGTTCTGGTGGAAGAACACAAAATAAGATATTTTCTGGTGGTAAGTCATCTACAAAAACTAATCTTAGCAAATGGTATCTTCTGACTAGGTGACTGACACTTGATTGCATATTTTTTGGATATAGACTATGGACTGCTATTTGGTTTGGTTTGGTTTGGTTGGGTTGGGTTGGGTTGGGTTTTACATGGTCAGTCCACACATTAAATAGGGCAGCCTTTTAAATCTTTAAGGATGTCAAGAAGTTTACCCACAGATTTTAAATAGCACAGAGGGGTCTGATAAAGCACGTGTCAGCAAAATTTCTCTATAAAGAACCAGGTAATAAAAAATTTTAGGCATTGCTGGTTTTACAATCTTGGCTACTTACTCCGCCACTGTAGCACAAAAATACAGAGGGTAGGGGCTAGAGAGATGGCTCAGTGATTAAGAGTACTGACTGCTCTTGCAGAGGACCTGGTTTCATTTCCCAGCACCCACATGGTGGCTAACAACCATCCATAACTCTGGTTCCAGGGAATCTAATGCCCTCTTCTGGCCTCAGTGGACATTGCACAACATGGGTGTACTTACATACATGCAATATACTCATACACATAAAATAAGAATAAATAAAATATTTTTTTAAAACCACAGAAAGCATTTGGAAACCAGTAGATGTAACTATATTTGACCCACATGTGACCACGATTTGTTCACCTCTGGTCTAGGGAACCAATGAGCTAGAAGTTATAGAATCATGGCCAGTCTTTTCTCTAGCCTTGTTCAAAACATTTTACTATTATTTTTTGCTAATTCATTATAAAGAAATTGGCTAGCAACTCTCTTTTATCTCTAGTTCACGTATCCTGGGGCGGGGTTCCAGAAATACATGAATTATAATAAATCCTTACTTTAACTCAGAAGCTGAGCAATGTGGTATTCATTACAGGATTCTTCTCTTAAATGTCATTTGAAGGTCTGGTAACTGTAGAACAAAGTAGTTAAATGCCTGCCTCCACAAACTACCCCTCATCCTACTTAGAAGACACACATTTTGTTAGGTGGAAATTTAAGTATACTACATGCATTTCCACTAATTTCTGTATTTCCAGGAATAAATGAGCTTATGGGTCCTTTTAACCCAGCAGATATGTTCAGTACCAACTTAGAGACCCCTCTCCAAGAGACATAGAGTTCAATGAGTACTTGCTTTGTTTGATTAGAAGTCTTCAGAATTCCTGAGTGGCAATTTAATTTGTGTTATGTTGTGTCTGTGTGTGTGTGTGTGTGTGCACATGTGTGTGTCTCTGTGTGTCTCTGTGTGTGTGTGAAGGCATGATGCAAATACCAAGGTATACATGTGAGGGTCAGAGGATAACTTCTGGGAATTGGTTCTCTCCTTCCACCGTGGGTTCCAGGGATTGAACTCAAGTTGTCAGGCTTGTACAGCAAGCACTTCTACCTGCTCAGTCATCTCACCAGCCCAAAGAGCTCAAATTTTCATATCTAACTCTGGCACAATCTAGGAGGAAGGGTTAGGGGCTTAGTCAAGTATAGGATCTAAAGGCTGGAAACTCTTCCTAGAGAGTAGAGAGGGAACTTTCTGACACTTTAGGGCAGCAGTTTAATAGGGCTCAAGATGGAGAAGAGACCAGAATGCTGGAGATGGAAACCAGAGTCAGAGACCTTAGTGAGAAGGAGATAACCCCTACATGTTGCCAGGAAGCCAGACAAATCAGGTTTCAGAGGTATTGCTCAGAGCTCCTGACACTTTGGTAATGTAGCATTTAACATACAATGTGCAGAGCAGGAAAATGACAGGGTAGAGAGAGGTGGGTGGCAATTTTATCTGCCATTTGAACCTGAGCAGCCCAGTTTTAGGAAAAACATAAAAAATAATAATAAATAATGCAGCACACCTCCTCTGTGCCCGTAGCTGTGGGCTTCCATTTTAATGAGGACTGAATGCAACACAGACATTTTGACACCCTGACACTTCCATTAAAATGGAAATCTATCTGGAGAGTCTGCCACAGTGGCTTCTCAACATCAGGAAGCCCCATCCTCACTCCAAAGAGACGAGGAGGTTCCATGGCAGTGTGCCATGAAGCCCCACAGTGACTGTCAGGGCTCTTATCTCCTCCTTTAGGCTAGATTCGCTCCCCTCTGAGTGGTGGGGAGCTTCCCTTATATCTGGGCAGTGGGGGCAGGTAGACAACCAAGCAAGGCATTCAATTCCTCAGGAGACCTGGCTGAGTTCAGTGGGAAGAGATCATGAGGATAATAACAAAATAATTGATCTTCACATTTATAAAGCACCCTATAGGGCAGTGCTATATAGGGTGGGGCAGAGGTCAATAGGTTAACATCAGATGTCTTCCTCAGTCACTTTCTTCCTTGTTTGTCAGAACAGGGAGGGTCTCTAACTGAACCTAGAGTTTGTTGATTTGGCTGGACTGCTTGACTTGCAAAACTAAGGGCTCCTGCTGTCTCTATCTCAGCAGCTCTGGGACTCTAGGCACATGCCACCATGCCCAGCTTTTACATGAGGACTGGGGGTCAAACCAGGGTCCTCATTCTTGCATAGAAAGTTCTTTACTGACTAAGATATCTCCCTAGCCCCATAAAGCACTTCTATATAAATAGGTTCATTTGAGCCACACAGACTGGGAGATAAGGGAGAAGTTTATTTTTTCACTCTAAAGTTGGGAAACCAATCTCAGTCAAAGTCAGGTAAGGGCAAGGTCAAGATCAACGTGAGTTCTTCACACTTACACAGCAAGTGCTTTATCCCCTGAGCCACCTCCCAAGCCCCATAAATGAACATTTTATCAAGCATATAGGAAAGAATGAAAATATTCCCGTCTTTGGTTTGAAGGCTCTGATTACAGAAAAAAGCATCCCAACAGCCTTCCAAGGGTGGCGATTTCCTCTTTATAGGGACTAAATGAAAGACAAAGGAAAAGTAAGGAGCCCTAACTCTCTGACCTACCCTTCCTGCTTCTCATCCAGAACCCTCTGTGGATTTGTAGTTTCTGTCAACACTGAGCACTTAGGCCTTGGATAGCTTTGCTGTGCAGGGCTCACCTTGGCATGGCTAAGTGCCTATAATAACAGGCTGGTTCGAGCTTGGATAATTACAGAGCCAACTAGCCAGGGTTGTGACATTTGTCTCCTACAGTCGGTCCGTCTACTTCTATCAACCTGTCTCCAGGCAACTGCTAAGATATTGACCCTCCTCAACCCCATCTCTCTTTTCCTTCCCCACTTACTCTGTCTTTGCACAGAGAGCCAACATGCTTGATCCTAGGAGACTGAAGGCATAGCATTCTGAGGGACAGCCCCTGCACCCCTACAGAGCACAGTATTTGATTATTGCCAAGGTGCAGTTCTTGAGATGACAGATGAAAAGTCAGAGGAATGACAGGTATGGAAAGGAAGGAGACAAGGATCATGGAAAAAAAAAATCACTCCCCTCTCTACAGAATGTGCAAAGAAGGGATCCTCCACCTCTGCAGGCAGACAGGCAGACACCCACACCCCAGACAAGGGGAAGATGAGGTTAGCTAAACCCACAGGCATTAAGAAGCTTTCTCAAGAAGGCTTTGTGCTCTTCCGTGCAAGCATGGATTTTTCTCTCCCTGCCAAACCTGAATCATATCCATTGTCTATGCTCTCCTTCATTTAACTCCTCCGTGGAGGGCAGGACTGTGTTTTCCTTGTGACTCTATGACATAGAGGAATACCTTGCATGATGAGATGCTCAATAAATCTTACCAATGAAGAAAAGCTCCCTAAACCCAACCAGTAGGAACTGTCCAAAAACCCTGTGCAAGATTTGGAAACAGAGCACAGGAATTATTGGCGTTTCTTTAACCTTAGTGCTAAAAGGTATCTGATTGGCATTAGTTGATTCTTTAGGAATATGTACCTGGGTTTGGTTTATTTACTATTGATTAGGATATTTACAACTTATCAGTGCTGTGATGGTTAACCTTCATCATCAACTTCACTGGATTTGGAATCACACACCCAGAGGTCTATCTGTTGAAGTGTTTTCAGAGATGTTAACTAAGGAGGGAAAACTCCCATTGTGTATGGATGGGACCAGCCCATGGACTGAGGCCCTCCATGAATAAAAAGGAAAAAGTAGAAAGCAGGTTCAAAATCACTCTCTGCCCTAAGTTTGGACCCAATGTGACCAGCTTCTTGATGCATCCACTGCTATTACTTCCTGGTTATGACAGAATGTATCCTCTAAACCATAGCCCAAAATAAACCCATCCTTCCCTAAGGACTTTTGTCAGAAATTTGGTCATGACAACAAGAAAAGTAAATAAAACAGTAATAGATGTTGACTTTTAGAAAATTGATTGTGAAGAAATGGTTCTGTCCAATAGGTAAATGCAGATTTGTCTGTAGATGTGTATTTCTGTCCTTTGTAATAATAATAATAACAACAATGTTCATTGTATACTACCCTGTGGTACATTGTATCTTACCTAGCCACCTTGTTTTAGTATATTTCAATATTTTTTCCTATGGAATCTACAAATTCCTGTTTGAAACTACCATCTTACTGCCTCCCTAATTAATGAATGAGCTGAATAAATTTTGAAACATATTCATCCAGTTTGTTTATGAGAATCATGCTTTGAATTTTGTGAAAAATTATTCTTCAATGCTGGACAGAATTAGAGGAGGGAGACCACCTGTCTAAGGTGACTCTAGAAAATCAATGGCTCTTTACAGACCTGGATCTTGGCTTTGGCTCACACTTTGGTTCCTCCTAACATTGCTGCCAGGGTAGTCTTGCAGGAGAGTGAAAAAAAAAAAAAAAAAAAAAAAAGAGAAAACCAAATATTGAAACTGATAACACTGATAACACTGAGCTTGGGCACAGAGGACAGGCCACATGCCAAAATTGGGATGTAGCATGTCCTTACATACTCCCCATTTCTGGTATACCTGCTTACTGGTTACTAGGCAGACCTCTAAGTCCAGCCCAAAGCCCACTTTGTCCTGAAGCCCTCCTTGACCACCCATACTTCAGGAAGAACAGGCTGCTTGCTTCTTCCTATGGAGGCCCTTCCTCTACAACAGAACTTGAACATCTTTTCTCACAATTGTGTGAAAGACTTAACTCCAATGTAAGGCTGCCAGCTGCTGAAATGAGAGTATGGGCAAAAGACACTATTTTTGGACTGGGTGGGTGTATTCCCAGTCTTGAGCAAATCGAGGAAGGATAGAGTTTGGAAGAAGGAAGAGCAAAAATGATCCAAGTTGACTAAAAGCACACATCTATCCCAAGAAGCAGCAGAGAAAGCAACAAAATGCAGGTGTGTGTGAAAGAACAAGCCAGGGAACAAAGACCTTTCGGTACTCCAAGAAGGGAAACTGCATAGAAGACAGACAGGGGCTACAGCAACGTCTCCATACTTCCGAACTTCACTCTTACTTTATTTGGATGTATCTTTGTTCTTGGCATCTGGTGAATATATGCAGGAAAGATAAAATACAGAGTTGGGAAGCTCTGCCAAGCTTGGTCTAAAGCATTAGAACTCCCAGCAGGTGTGGGAAAATGCCTGCAGAGGGTAAGCGGCTACCCATAGCACCTGTAATGTCATGCTGATATCTGAATCCATGTTTGTTGCTCTCATCTGACCCCGGGTTCCTTGGGATCAGACAGCAGCTTATGTTTATTCATGTTCCTGTTACCCAACAGAGAGGTTGACATATAAAAGACTGATTTTTTTTTTTTTAAGTTCCCAGGGATGATTTCCATTTCCCACTGTTTTCTTCATAAATGAAGAATAGCTATGAAATTACTGTTAACTACAAGGAAAAAGGGAGCAGTGTTGACATATAAAAGACTGATTTTTTTTTTTTAAGTTCCCAGGTATGATTTCCATTTCCCACTGTTTTCTTCATAAATGAAGAATAGCTATGAACTTACTGTTAGCTACAAGGAAGAAGGGAGCAGTGAAAAATCCCCAGACCCAACATAAGATGTAAAATTCTAAAGGAAGGTGAAGCAGAAACTCATTGGGGCCGTAGGCAGACGAGAAGGACCCACAGGGATTTAGACGTGTCTTAAATGACTTAGTTATACAGAAGATATCTGATTCTTTCATGTAGCTCAACATGTATGCAAAGATGGCCAATGGGTTATCATCCATAACCATCTTCCAAGAGAAGATAGGACACACCCATGGAAAAAAAGATGAACCTATTCCCCAGGCAGAAGTGCAAAGGGCATAGCAAACAGTAATGGAGGAATCTACCTCCTAAGACATCTGTGATCATAGGAAACATTTCATTACTATCAATTCCAAAAAATTGGTACCACTCTTCCCTTGGGCTAAAATGTTGTAGAAAAGTAGGAAGTACATAGGCTGGGATTAGACAGCTGAATTCTTGTTATGATTCTTGTAATTCTGCCTTAATGACAGTTTGTATATTCAATTGTGATTCCACTATAGCCCATATTTCCCATGACCTTCCCCAATAGGTTCATTCTGCCCACTAAGTACAGCATTTCCCAAGTCATCCTGCCATGTGGCCACAAGCAGAACTTAGAAGTAAGGACAGCCTATGCTGACGTTGAGCTGGGAGCAAGGTTAGAGTGCAGATGTGAGATAGGCACCCAGAGGTGAAGAACGGAAAACTGGAAGGGAGGTCAAGACAGAGGACATGAGTTTAGTTGGAATTTGCCTTGATATGAAGCCTTTTCAAAATTAAAACAGAACAGCAAAGAAGGGGAACAGGTGCTGAATTTGTGCTGTCCGCATATTCCGAATGCACTGATTATGGCTTGATGCTTTCTAATTCTGGCTGACTGGTAGATGTTGTGCCTTCCAACTGATGAACGTGCCCTTTGTGGCAGCTCACCACATCTCCCCTTCCCAGAAAAGCACAAGGAACTTCAACAATGACACACAATGGGATCGCTGTCCTGGTTTTGTGATTTCACAGAAGTCAGTCCACCCTCCCAGATCTCAGGACTCTTGATGCATCAGTCAGACAGGACTAGCCAGCAGCCACTGGCCTCCAGGACTAGGGCTGGAAGTTGTTACCAAAGGCTGTTAGAACAGCTCCACGGAGCCTTCTGCAACACCCCTGTAGCTTCCAGAAAGTTCAGGATTCTCCATCAAACCATTCCAGCAAATCTTATTTTCTGCTTCCTGCCTAAGAGTCTAATTTGCCTCCCATGTGCTCTTGCAGATGGACCAGTGAAAAGACCACATGGATGTCTAAGATTCCAAGCCTCCAGGAAAAGAGAATCCTGGGGGAAGCAGGCTGGAGAGAGACAGAGGTGGGAGGGAAGATGGAGGGGCATCTGCTGAGCTGATTCGCAGGCTCCAAGGCTCAGAGTCTGGCTCCTGCTGTCACCCAGACAGTGCTACCTAACCACAGATTCTTTCATCCTTCATGTATGTGGATGGCAAAGGCTTCTCAGAGTTCTAAATGGTCAAAAGGCCTCATCCTTTTCAAAACCTACTCCTCTGCTGAAATTGCAAAGAGTGGTTAGCAAGTTCTAGAGTTGAAAAAGTCAAGCAAAACTCCCTTCAAACACCCAAAAGCTGACCTTAGATCTGGTCAAACACCCTTATCAGGTGTCAATGTGGCAGAAGTTCTTGCTGTACTCCCATGGTGCCAGTCCCTCCATTTTCTTAATGACCTCTCTCTTACCCTTCCTACCCGATCCCCCATTTCCTGGCCCTGGAAATGGCCCTAACTATGATGCTGGTATGGAAGCAGGGGCCCTTCCTGTTTCCCCTGCAGCCAGAAGCCAGAGGCTACTGTTCTTACTCTAGACCTCCTCTGAATCTGCTTGTCCAGAGTTTCTGCAACCAAGCTCTATGCTTCTTGGAGGCAGTGTGGGCAAAATGTTCGCTTCTGCCCGACAGGACAAAAGTGAGGCGCTCCCACACATTACTCAATAGAAATTGGAAAATAATCGCTCATGGAAGTTCTCATCATGGTGATTAAATTCTACTTTATTCAATCTAGAGAAATGGTAAGTCTTTGGGTGAGAAAATCAAAGACAGTGACTAAAGGACCTGATCATGGTCACGCAGGCAGCTAATGACAGACAGTGCTGTAGCCAGAGGTTCTAAGTTCAGTTACAGATGTGCTAGGGAACCTGCTTCTATTTAGAGCATGGTTCTGAGTTCCAAATCACCACAGCACTAAGAAAATTTAAACACGCTCATTCTAAGTTGGGGACTAGCAGTTTTCTATAGTCTGTCTTTCTTCTATACAGTCTGTCTTTCTTAGGACTTACGAGAGGTCAGAGTCAAGGAAGTGGCATACCCCTGCAGTAATGTGCCAACAGAGGGCTGCCACAGCAGAGATGTCTCTGAGACTCTGTGACATATACACATACATATAGGAATTACTTAGAGAAGAACCCTTTCTGATCTCCTGAGGCCATGCTTAGTTAGATTCGTTTTTTCATGCTGTACTATTTCTAGGGGAAAGAAGCTGAACACAACTGCTAATCACTGTGATTTTGGAGCAAAAAATCCCATGAACCCCTTATCTCAAGCACCAATTGAAGTTCGTCTTCTGTCCAACCCTCAGTCTCTCAGGAAGTAAGCAGACTGCTGCTGTCAATGATGGGGCAGCAATGGTGACTATTCTCACCTCATGGGACAGAAAAATAAGTCCAAGTTGATATTTCATCCTCTTGACTCTCTCTTTTCTCCCCTGAGTGACAACAATCACCTATGTCTGAGAGAGTTATTGTCCCCTGCAAAATTGATAGAAAGATTTCAACAACACCTAAATTGCAGTGACTATTGAAGTGGGTTTTTCTAGGGCTCCATCATCACTTCGTCTCTCATTTTCACTCCTGCAATGGTGGCCTTTATGATCTTTCTCTTGGTACCGTGTGGGCTTCTAATAGACTGCTAAGTGGTCACTATACCAACTCTCTTTCTCCCTCTTAGAAAACCATATTTTGTTCCCCGAACCTCCTCCACTTTCCTTTAAGTCCCACTGGAGAAGCCTCTTGCCAGTGAACAGATGTATCTATTATGAAGAGGCAGGAAGAGCAGTGAGCAACCGAATGTTGGTTCAACTTTTTCTATCTCTAATGTGTCATTTCATCATTCTGAAACTATTTTCTGTCCATTTCATGAGGGATTGAACCAGTTGAGCCTTGAAGTTCACTGTTGCGATTCAACCTTTGAGGCTCTGCAGACAGCAGATTGAAAACTCCAGAGAGAATAGCAACTGATTAGTTAGGGATGCCTTTAGAAAGCAAGCTGGGCAGGGGCAGGTAAGAATGGGTGGTGGGGCATTTGCCTACTTGGACCTTTAGAAGAAGATTCTTTTTCCTCTTCCCTGGGAACATGGGCAGCAATCTCCTAAAAGATGAAGCACTCAAGAAGACTGTAACAACTTAGGATGACAAGCAGATGGAGAATGCTGGTCAGGCTTTACCAGAGGTGACCCTACTCTCCTCCACCAGAGACACTGCCTCACTCCCCTCTCCCCCTCTCTATGGGCATCAGGAGCTGAAGCTGTCCCCGCATCACTCATGTTCTCCTTTCTCACGGGACAGAGCCAGCTGCACAGCTGGGAAGATCCCCACATCTCCACCATGATTAGAAGGGTGAAGATAATTCTATTACCAGTAATACTATGTTGTAAATATTCTATCTCCACCTGTTAATTAGTGCCACCCCCTCCTCTCTCCTCCTCAATACGAAGCAATGCTATGTAATCATGGCATTTTGCGGGTGACGCTGTTTATTATATGTGGTATTTCAGTGGTTTGTGTGGGAGAAAGGATTAATTATAGCTCTGTGGCTCTAACCCATTCCCAACCCCCAGCCTTGTCCTTTCGCTATTCCCCTGGTACAGAAAGCTGTGCATGTATAAGCAAGCAGAGTAAATACATGGTTCTGATCTGTCAGGTGGACAGAGCATTATGGACTGAGCTAGACTTGTGGACTCGGGTCTGGCGCCCCCATGACTCAGCAGAGAAGACTTGGAGAGACATAGAGAGCCACTGAGCCTCAGATTCCATGTCTTCAGAAGAGGGAAACAAGGCAGACTTGCTCCTGCTCAGAGCTTCTTGGGAGGCTCAAACTCATGATATTTGGAAATTGCAATGTTGTCTAGATGTGAGTTTCAGCTCTTCATAACCGTCCTACAGTTATGAAGCCTGTGAATTCCTTCTTTGGCTTCTCCTGCAACGTGTGGGTACCAGGGTTTTTGTGCATTAAAGAACTAAAATCATAATAAGCTACAAACAAGCTCCTCAGGGTCAAGTCACTGTGATGGAATGCAGGAATAAGAGGACTACGCTGGGTGTGCACAGGCAGCCGAGTCCTGGGAGTCAGCAAACAGCTGGAGAGAACAAAAGGTCAAAGGCACCACAGGTTTGGGAACATGCTCTTCGAACATGAGACAATAATTTTAAAATGAACCAAACCCTAGAAGATATCAGAGTAGAGAGGCAAAGGAGGACTTAGGGTAAGATGTGGCTGAAAAGAAAAACATGCAGATATAAAAAGAACTGCTTATGTTGTTTCCTTCATCTCTATCTTAGTAGGATATGAAGATATGCAGACTCCCAATGCCTAGATGCAAAATGGAAAATAATAGAACGTGTTGAAAATGTCATAGATCTATCTGCATTAACACTAATGTGGACAGGAAATACTATCTATACCAGGGCCTGTATCCTTGGGACCAACGCCCTTACAGCTTATTATTCTACACAGAGGCCATGATTTGGTTTAGTTACATATATGGTAAAGAATGAGGAATTTAAAAATATAATTTATAACCCTCTACAATCCTTGATCATTATGATTACCTAAAGTCTATTCCTACAGAGGTGAGGTTCAGAAAAACAGAAATTTTTGTGGCTGTTATTCAAGGTCACATAGCTAGTAAGCAGTAAGTATAGGCTTCGAAATCATATCTGACTTCTGAGTCACCACCTGGGCTCCCTTCTCATGATAGACAGAAGGGCCTCAGGTTTATGTTAGGTCTTCAAAGCTGGCAGGTAGGAAGGCCTTGTCACAACCACACCCTTCAAGGTCTAAGCCTTTATTCTTACCATCACATTACATCTTCATACTTATCCGGAAATGTATCAAGACAAGCAAGAGGCAGGCATGGCCCATCCCTGCTCAAACTGATAGTCTTTTCAGGGTGATAATGGGTGCTCCTGTGATTGTGAGGGAAAGCCTTCGCATAATTGCGTGCTGTCAATCTTAGAGCAAATGCCCCAGAAATACAACAGCAAGTCAAGAAGGGGCCAAGTGATAGAGTTTGCCTGTGAGTTATTGAGACAAAAAGAAGAATTTACCTTCAAAGAGTCCAGACTTTTCAAAGTAAAGGGATCATAAATTAAAGCAATCAAAGGTAAACTCCAAAGAATTAAGCTGTCTTTCAAGTCTGAAGAAGAAGAGAAAAACTCTAGGCTAATAAATTCTTTCTGCATTAAGGTAAAAAATATGTCTTTATATGAATCCCCCCAAATGGAGTATTGTAAATCTGAAATTAGTTGGGTTGGCGTATCCAATTTTCTCCACACCCCAAATGTGAGAGAAAACATGTGTGGTCCATGATGGCCTCGGGGATTATATAAACTTCCAGGAGGAATGAGATGAAAGTTTTTCTCAAGAACATGAAAGTGTCTTTTCAGAAGACTTCTGGCAGGTTTGTTCCAGGGGCCTTCCTCTTCAGGGTACCAGTGCCTGGTATGTCCATTAGTGGATGGTTTCCATGGAGAGAACAAGGAGGGAAAGAGAAAACTAAGCCCTGACCCCACAATGCTTTTCCCCTTCACCTGACCTCCTAGCCATACATCACACATCCTTCAAGACCCTATGTGCCACAGCGTTTCTAGGAAGTTCAATATTTCCTTCACTGCTCTTTCATCTCACTCTTCTTTGAACATCTGCTGCCCTGTGCACACTCTGTGGAAAGAATTGATTCCATAATTATTATGTTTCTAATAGTTCTCTGTCTCTTGATTTTGAGTGCTTTATTTTCTCTCTGACTCCCCTCCCAGTGCTGAGTAAACAGTTGGCACTCAGTAAATATGCTGCTGGTTCATAAACAGATTAAGGATTTAGGGATGCTTGGCTTTGTGGTATAGAAGATAAAGAATGCATTGCCCTGGGGGATAAAATGCCCCCAACACAATCATCCTGAGGTGGCATCCTTCCAGAGAGCCAGTGAGGAGAGAAGGAACCCTGCAGGAGAAAATGTGTTATCATACACATACTCAATTAACAAGACTTGGAGATGGTGAGCACACGACTTCTGTACTGCTTGGTAAGAACTCATTGTAAGTCTTTCAGACATGTTGAAGATTTGGCACATGTATATGCCAGGTGAAAGTCATAATAGAATCTGGATCTAGTTTGTCCCCCAGTAGGGAATTCACCCTCTAGCCTCTTAATTGCACCCCCCAGGAGGTAAATGTGGCCCTCATGGGAGCCTACACAAATACTTCCATCCACAGTAGCCATGTATGTCACCAAATGGAATTTCTGGGTACTCCCTTTGGTCTGCTAGATGGATGTAAAGGCCTGTTATATGTAATGCATTATGGCACACAGGGGGCAGTTGTGGACATCAGAATATAAGTAAGATGTAAGTGATGCTAGGAAAGTACTACGAACGTCAATGCATGTGAAGGTGTCAAGGTGGACATGTAGATATGCAGATGGATTTAGACAAGAAGGGTCATGATGTTGGCAATTTACATTCACACGATTCACAAAAATAATCAAGTATTTTTTTAATGGAGAGGGAGATACAGAGGTTAAGTAAATATTGGCAAATGGTTAGCATTTCTTAGATTTGGGATATGGATACATAAATCTTCTTTTGAATAAAAGAAGTATCAGAATTTTGTCTGTAGTAGGGGATTGAGCACATGAGGCCAGAATTCATAAAGTACAGTCCTTATACCTCAGTCGCCAACTCTATGCCTCATCTTTAACCACGTGGCATACCAGGGCCAGAGACTGAGATTTCTGTTTTGTTTGGAATCTGAATGGTGAGTACATAAATATTCATTGTGCTTTCCTTTTGATGTGTGAATATCTAAAATCTTCATAATCAAAACAGTATGGCAACTTTTCAAGAAGTTAAAAATAGAACTACACTTCCAAATAGATAGTATAGAGAAAGCAGTAGATCCAACAACTATTTTTGAACCCACAATCAAAGCAACATTGTCTATAGTAACCAAAAGATGAAAGCAACCTATGTGTGCATTACTGGACGAATAAATAAACAAAATATTATATATACATGATCTAATATGTTAAACAATGAAATGTTATAGTATTTAATAGAATATGCTATTACATATTATGTGTTATATATAACAGAATAGTATTTAGCCTTAAAAGGAGGGAATTTCTGACACATGCTACATACAATCTGGAAAACATTCTATGAAGCAAAATAAGCCAATTACAAAAGGACAGACGCTGTATGATTCCACTTATAGGAAGTATCAAGAATAGTCAAATTCACAGAGACAGAAAGTAGAACGGTGGTTTTCAAGGGACAGGAAGAGGTATACTGGGGGGTTACTATTTACTGGGGAGTCAGTTTTATAGGATTAAAAAGTTCTGGAGGGGCTGGAGAGATGGATGTCAGCAACGTGTTTGCCTCACAAGCATAAGGACCCGAGTTCAGGTCCCCAGCAAGCATGTACAAAGCTGGGGGCTGTGGCACACACCTATAATCTCAGAGCTGTGGAGGTGTAGCCAGGAGAATCCCTGGAGCCTGCTGGCCAGTCAGTCCAACCAGTCAGTGAGCTTCAGCCTTAATGACCTGTCTCAAAAAATAAGATGAAGAAAAGATTCAAGAAGACACCTCATGTCAGACTCTGACCTCCACGGGCATGTGAACACACATGCACACACACATACATACATGCACATGAACACATACATAATAAATAGATAGATGATAGATAGAGAGATAATAGATGATAGGTAGATAGATAGATATATTGATAGATGATAGATAGATGATAGCTAGCTAGATAAATAAATAAATAAATAAAACAAAGATAAAGGTTCTGGAGATAGATGGTGGTGATAGTTGCACAATGTGACTATTCTTAATGCTACTCAACTATATACACTAAAAGTAGTTAAAACGGTTAATTTTACATTCTGTATCTTTTACTACAATAAAAAAAAATCCATAGTAAAGAGTCCATATAAAGAAAGCACACAAACAATAAGCCTCAGCCTGGTCTTCAAGGCCATCTCAGCTCTGAATAGGCTTCTGCGCAACCTCCTTACCCCTCTCCTCTCTGGCTCTGCCATTTGAATTCTCTCTCTCCTTGTCTACTGTCACATCTGGTCTCCTTTTTCTGTTGAGTGTAGATGGCTCAGTTTTTTAACCCCCTCCTGTACACACAGCCCCCACCAACCAGACTGACTCTTCTTTAAAAATGCCTGTGGCATTTCATTTGCATCCCCATAAATGCCTGTTTGCTGTTAAAAACAAAGTCAATGTTCAGATACTGGCCAAGACTGAGTACACTGTACATATAGATCACCTGAGAGTCTCTTCAGAGGTAGAGTCATAAATTTTCTGATGTGCACATTAGAAAGGTTGTTTGTCACGTGGGACTGAGAGCTGAAGGTCAGAGCTGGGAAATTATGATCCCTTCCTTCAATCCCAAGCCATATATAAAAGTTCTAACCAAATGTCATCTCAGAATGGGCTAGGGAGTTTGAGAATTTCTGGCTTTGAAAACACAGAGGCAAGATACGCCAGATTATAGAATGTGGTGTGCATCCTTAAGACCCCACAGAGATACCAGTCAGCCCTGTAAGGCTGGGGATGGGGTGGTCCCTTTGGAGAGTGAAAGGATCTGACCAAGGAGAAAAAACTCACTTGATCCTAAGTGGGAACAGATCCCTCTAAAGCCACACTACTGCATTTTGTGCAAGAAAATAATAGTATAAGAAACATAAACAAAAAGCTTTTTGCTTAGGTATAAAGACCACCAAGCAGGTGCAAAGCATGGACCGGGGCTCTGAATGACACATAACCACAGCTCAGGGGAAAACAAGGTAGGCTGTGCATGGAGAAATGGCATATATTCTTTAAATCAGTTGGGCCTTGCCTTCTCTCTGCTCTCCGTTAAGCCTAAATGATTTTCTACTGCTCCCCCGCCCCCAGTTCCTTGAAGGGAATTTTAACCTGGAAGGAAATGGATTTTAGTGCTTGACGTATTGCTTGGTAAGATGCTAAATTATCCCTTAGTAGTAATTACTTGGGTTAGAACAAGATGTCTCCAGCTTCCGCTTAATCCCCAAAGGCTACCTTCTGTCACACACCACTCACTTCCCAAAGCAGCTATAATTTTAAAAAGAAAAAGAGAATCTTTTCTTATTTACTAGACATCCCCGGCAGATACTGGGGTGCTCATGCCAGTCACCCCACTGAAAGACTAAGTTCCCTAGAAATATCTCCTCCCTTCCAAAAGTCTTTGAACACAGACTCAAAGCTTCCTTGAAAAGCTGCAGACCTCACACAGTTTTCCTCATCTAGATTCATTTAGATGTCTCCCAATGAAGAATGCTTTTGACACTGATCAAGGACAATTTTGAAAGTAGAGGGGATTGTCTCTCTATTGATGACTTTGACAGAATGGTACTGCCTGGTGACAGCTGGTATAATTGGTGTGCTAGTATGTTATTATTGGCTAATCAGAGATTTTAAGATCAGAGGAACATCAGGGCCTCCCACACCCATCAATCTTCCCAAGCTCTAAGTGGTAAATACATAACAGCCACCACTACTGCGTCTTTAACTATTCTATATTGAGACGAGGGCAGATATACCATCTTGTTTTCCTCTAGGATATATAAATGGAAGTCCAGGCCTGGATAAAACCCAGTCTCAGAACCAATTTACTGGACAGACCACTTTACAGTCCAGAAAGGGCTATTAGACTACAGATATGACTTACTTGTAGCAAGCTAATAACAGAAAGCTATACTTTCTTACATGTTATCCATTAAATTGATATAGGACAGCCAGAATAGATACATATTTTTTACTATGAATCCTCTACCTGTACTTCCTGAATCTAATATGAGTAGTCCTGTCAGAAAAATTTAGAAATCTGAATAACTTGCTGGTCTGTTCCTGCTAACTGGATTCTGGATGGGAGTTTGTATCTCTCACCTTGAAGAAACCTAGGTAGTCTCTATTAGTCCAGAGGAAGTGATTCTATGCTAGATGCAGCTAGATTTTGGAACTTAGGAAAACCCATAGGAATCTCACTGCTTCCAGAAATAAAGTACAAGTCAGTCTTTGGACTGTCCTAAGACACAATGCAGATACATTTACAGAAGTGTGTGTGTGTGTGTGTGTGTGTGTGTGTGTGTGTGTGTGTGTTTTACAGGTTCTTACTATATAGCGAAGACTGGTCTTAAACTTGCAATCTTTACCTTCTCAAATGCTGGAATTACAAGCATGCATCACCAAGCCCAGCTGTAACGTATTATTTAAAACAACTGTAATTCTTTATAAGAATGTCTGAAAGTCCAGGACATTTGATTATTAACATTTTTGTTTATTCGGGTAGATTTCTGGAAATAAGAGTAAGTCTTTCAGACTCCTACCTAAGTCAGCCTCAAACTGTTTATAAAATTCCCAGCTCTGTAGAACTGAAGAATAGCTGTGGGGTTGGGCATACAGCTCAGCATCTATGCTGCAGTGGCTGATGGGAAAAGAAAATGTCACCCTGAAGTGGTCCTCTCATCTATTCTAACTCGCTCTTCAGCCATTTTAAGGACTGGGTTTTAGATACTTCAATAGGATTAGGAGGAGCATGGGTGGGGTAGGGAATCATGGGAAAAAGAAACAATTAAGTAGACTTCATGGCATTTAGAAGAATTTAGTATGAATAAAGTGACAAGAATATTTTTCACCTTGGGAAGAGCTGTCAGTGAGTTCATGGTTCTACCCACAGTAAACCAGGCAGTCATGTTAGTGATTATCTTTTCCACAGCAAAAGAGGATGCTTATCATTTGTCTCATGCAGACGTCTCTGTGGAAAGTCTGGCTCTTTAAGCAATATAAATGAGGCAGCTCAGGTTACCATCTCACCAGGTTTACACATTGGCATGGCATTGTACCACGTCTGGAGGGAAATCCAAGACACACTGGGCTGCTTCCTATTGACTTCCATGAATCTATAAAGTTACCTGATAGCACAATTGGGCTGAAAAAATATATATTTGATTTAAAAAGTTGCTTCCAGCTGGATGTGGCGGCGTGCACCTTTAATCCTAGCACTCAGGAGGCAGAGGCAGGTAGATCTCTGTGAGATCAAAGCCAGCCTGGTCTACATAGTGAGTTCCATGCCAGGTGGGGCTCAGAAGGACTTGTCTCAATAAAACAAAACAAAATTAAATTCTACTGTTTCAGTGAACACAACCTTACATCCATGAAAGCATACCCCATAATCACATGATGAAAAGCTACCAGGGTTTTACTGATTGACTACTGGAGAAACTGACACCAGGTACAGGAAAGACTGCAGGTTTCAATAACAGGTGGACAGACCTTGAGAGAATGGGCTTCCTGTTGAAAGCAGGCACGGCCAGGAGGACGACCACAGGGGAGGGAGATCTGCGTGAGTGTTGGGTTATGTGACAGAAGAACAGAGCAAGAGTGGGTGGCTGAGAGGCCCAGAACCCAGAAACGGAACAGTTGTGGGTGAGGCATGTGATGACGGAGGAGAAGTGTCAGGCCGCAGGGAGCCACAGCAGGAAGTGGGCGGATGGGCAGAGGGAGGCCACCCACTGTGTTACAGAAATGGGGGCACACAGATATGTAAGGGCTAAATGCTTTCCCCTTTATTAAAAGGAGTCTCTAAATATAGCTGTTCGGTATGAAAACCTCTTAAAAGTCCTCCTCGACTGTGACAGAAGAAAGGGTAGACTTGAGGAAGCCTTATTTGCCCTGAAATCCACTGTCAGTGGGGACAAAGTATCGTTCTGTACTTTATCTCTGACTATTTAGATTAATGAAAAATAAAATATGGATCTCTAGGACCTCAGAAGCGGGAGCAGAACTTCTGACTATAATCAGTTGTGAGAACCTGTTGTAAGGAGCTTCAGGGGCTCCAAACTACCTTGTTCTATGGTGAGTATGTTCATTTCCTCATCTGTGGGATAATAATGATAATAATACACATCTGTCTTGTGGGTTGCTATAAAAATAAGATCATACTATATGCAAAATATTTGGTCAAATGTCTGACACATAGTAATAATGCCATGTAAATATCAACAAATTATTATCTGATACTGATATTCTCAGAGTCTATCAATTTTATCAAAATTAATAGTATCTTCTTCCAAAGCAGAAGGCCTGGGAACATCCTGAGACTACATGCAAAGTTCATAGGAAATGTGCTAGCCCTGCTCACCATGATTTTCCCAGGAACTGGAATGGCATCACACTACATAGAAAACGAACCTAGCTATATCAGCTGACAGATTCTGCTCAAGCTAGGACAATTAATATCTTTCTCCTGGGATTTTGAAACCCGAACTGTGTGCATTAGTGGAGCTGAGTTGTTGAAGATAAGCCCAGGTGAAATCCCCAAATGACACTTGCTGAGCTCCCAAGATAGCCCTGGTTCTTGCCTGCCCGGATCTAGGTTGCTTCTCCCTTGTTCGAGTCCAGCAGGCATTCTGGCCTGTTTATACTAACTGGATGGAGTTGATCTCTCTCATTTAAACACCAAGCACAGGCCCATGATGGATTTGCATATTCATAATGATATCACATGACAGAAGATCCACAGCTCTTATGATAGTGTCAGTGTATTAATGACTTCCCTCCATAAGGGTTCAAACAAAAATTTGAAGCTTGATGTAGTAGGGTTCAGGACCGTGAGCTCTACAGAGAAGCAAAATAACATTTCAGTTGATCCGCTAAAGAGCAAAGTTCTTGGAGCGGATCTTAATGCCTCTGACTTCTCCCATAATTTGGAGTCCAGGGAATGGTACTAAAGATCCTGCCAAGTTCCCAAACAACCCTTTGTACTAGAATGCCACCAACTAGCAGATAAGATTTTAATCAAGTCATTACCCAGGAGAGAAAAGAGTTGGGAAGAAATGGGGAGCTAATTAAATCCATGGCAATCCAGAGCCCAACAGATGAGGGCAAAGTTTTAAGGACACTTTAGACCTACCAAATTCCCATTTTTTTAGAGGCCACTTGCTTAGCAGACCCAAGGTTTCTGGTTCTTACGACTTTGATACATCGATGCTGAGACAGTTTGAAAGGTAGAGAATACTGTGGAAACTTAAGGGGGGAAACCCTACAAAACCCTGTCTTCATTATATAACATAATAAAATTTTACAAGGACCCCAAAAGAAGCATCCTTTCTCTCCGTTACAAAAGCAATCCCTGGTGGGGCCAAACAGGGAACTGAATAATCGTTGTTTAAAATAGGACGGTATATGGGGCTGGAGAGATGGCTCAATGGTTAAGAGTGCCTACTGTTCTTGCAGAGGACACAAGTTCAGTTCCCTGCACTCACATCAGGTGGCTCACAACTGCCTGTAACTCCAGCTCCAAGGGATCCTATGCTTCTGGCTTCCCTAGACACTGCACTCACAAGTACATACCCCCAAGCAGACATGCAAGCACACACATAATTAAGAGTTTTTAGATATTGCAAAGAGGGTGGTAGAAAGGAATAGAGCTTCAATCTTCTCTGAGTTGTTCTTTTTTTCTGTTTCTGATTTTTTTATTTTTGAGACAGAAACTTTGTGTAGCTAAGACTAATCTGGAACTCACTATGTATCCCAGGCCAGCCTCAAATCCCTGATCCTCTGGCCTCAGCTAAGATTATAGTTGTACTTTACTATGGCCAGCAGAGGCCAGAGATCAGGAGTTTGAGGCTAGCTTGTGCTACATAGTGAGTTCTAGACTAGCCTGAGCTGCATATAGAGTCCCAGCTATTACAGAGATAGGAGTGGAGCTGGGCATCTAACAGGAGATACTCCAAGATGGAAGAGGCTAGACCAACCAGGAATAACAAACTGTCTATTCATGTAAATAGAGTGTGTACCTTGAAACATGACTGAGAATAAGCAAGACAAATGGAGGGAGGCTGAATTAAAAGGTATTATTGACCCCCTAACAGAAAAGACTATGCAAAACTTCTTGTTCAGTTATGTGAAAAGTATACTTTTGAAACCCAGACCTTTTCTTTTTTTTTCACTTGTTCTAAGGTATCAGTCACTTACAAGTAGGGTTCAATATTATATGTAACATATTTTTAATTTGAGTTTTTTTTTTTACAAATGTTTGTTTTGAGGCAGGGTCTTCCTATAGCCCCAGCTGGCCTGGAACTTACTACATAGACCAGGCTGGCCTCAATCTCACAGAGATCCTCCTGCCTCTGCCTCCTGAGTGCTGGGATTAAAAGCATGCACCACCACACCCTGCTTATGTCTAATTTTTAAGAATATTTAAATGGCTGAGCTTTGTGAAATAACTTCACAAATCCTAATTAGGTTTACAGAAAGTCAGCCTACCTTCCAGAATCCCCCTAGAAGGGACATTTTATGATTTGGTCATAATTGTATACATAGAGTGCACAGGATCTACTTCAACTTTGAAAGTTAGGCATGTAACTTGTTATTTTAGTTCAGTGATGGACACCCTGTGTTTGCTGAATTTCTGACATAACTAAGGATTCTTAAACATGAAGAATCAGGTCATGAGATTAACCTTCAAAATGTGGAAAGAAGGAAAGTTTGTCTTCTCAGTAGACCTTTCTGAAAAGCTGATATATTTCAATTAGGATGGTCACTCAGAACAATAATAAGTTTTGAGTTTAATTTTGAATTCAGAGGTTCATGAGAAGTCTTAAAAGAAAGTTCAGTTTATCTTAAAATAAAGACGTGGAAAATAGCAACATGAGGACAGCACCATGTGAAAGTAAATGGATTATATATAATGGGTTTCCACACTATCAGCTATCAAAATACCAGCTGATCAGTGAAATCTCAAGTAGAATTTGACTTACAGAAAGTGAATTCTTAAGGATATATTTCAAAACATGTAGGAAGATATGGAACTGTGTGGTGAGAAATGCCTTGTACAAGTTTAAAACAGAAGCCGTTCTAGGGCTGGGGAATGTAACACAGTGGGACAGCTCTTGCCTAGCATGTGTGAGGCTCTCGGTTCAATCTCTACCACAGTTCTAAATCAATGGTTTGATGCCAGTGCGAACTCAAGAGAGAAAAATCTGCCGTTACTAAGAAAGTAGAGGTGGGGCTGCAGCCTCCTGCCTTGGCCCTACTGTTGGCATAGCAACAAGTTTGCCTGCCAAGTTCCAAGTCCCCAAGGGGAGGGGTTAGGAGGATGAGCTATTGGTGTTACAGATACCTGAAAGGAAGGTGAGGGGGCTTCTGTAGATCCACCTTGGTGAATGGTGTTGTGACGTCTACAGGTCTCATGACTGAGGACACAGGAACTGAGCACTCTGCTGAAGCCCAGCCTTGAACAGTGTCTCATGAGCTTAGTTGTAGAACTGAATCGCTTAGTTAACGAGAAAGACTAGGTTACCACAGGCCCAACTCAACACCAGTGCCGTTTTCTCTGTTGTTACATGTCTATTAATACCTGCAAAGTGGTTGTTTTTCAAAACTGCTTTTCTTGTGAAAAAGAAAGCCATTGAAGAAAGTCAATTTCTAATGCTGGCAATAGAAGAGAAAAGGCAGTGTTTGTACAAAATAAATAATGGAATATTGACCTGTCAGTAGTTTGGGTCTATGAAGAAAGCAAGTCCATGTACATGGACTAAGTAAATTAGAAAATATAATTCATGGGCATTCCGGTCAGTGCAAAAACAGTATTTTTAGAGGGGATTTTTAATATTGTACTTATACCCACAAATTAGTGGATTATCAAAGGTCTTGCGATTTATCCTGTAGGAATCCCACAGTGTCAACTCCAGAAGAGCAGACTTTGTACCTCACAGAATCCCTGTTCCTAGAGTGGAGCCTTGCATAGGAAGCTGAAGACAGCCCACAGCCAAGAAGCACTGTGCCTAGCACTCACACATAGAATTTGCCTGCCTCTGCCCCTGACAGCACTGGGATTGATGTATGCAGTCACAGACAGCTTTTTATGTGGAGGCTGGGTATCTGAACTCAGGTCCTCATGTTTGCACAGCAAGTGCTTTTATGCATGGTATCACCTCTCCATCCCCATTGTTTGAAGCCCTTGTCTAAGAATATTAATGCATTTCTCAACTCTCACTGATTAACCCAGTGCAGAGAATAAGAGACTGCAGAGTTCTTGTACCTGAATAGGACACCTGTATCACACCTCTGACACCCAGTGCTCAGAGACCATTGCAGAAGAGGGAGAAGAAAGATTGTAAGAGTCAGAGGTGGTGGATGGACCACAAGGAAACAGAGGGTTCCAGACAGCTGGGATGTTATGTGAACTCACAGCAATGCTCACAGCATGCACAAGTCCCATGCAAGCTCAAGGCAGACAAAACCCAGCATAGAAGTGGGGAAGTGGGTAAGAAGCCCCATCCTTAACTGCAGAACTGCCAGCAAGGGATAACTGCTTGGAGAGGGAGAGTCAGTTTTCTTCTCTTCTTTAAAAATACTTTGTTATTTTTATTTTATGTGTATGAGTGTATTGCCTGCATGTATGTAAATGCACTCATGTCATGCAATGCTTGTGGAGGACAGAAGAGGGCATTGGATCCCCTGGAACTAGAGTTATCAGATGGTTGTTACCAACCGTGTGGGTGCTAGGAATCGAACCCAGGGCCTCTGTAAGAGCAGCCAATGATCTTAACCAGTGAGCCATCTTTCCAGTTCCTAGAGTAAGTTTTCTTTAAGGGTGTGACACTAGATAGGTTAATTGGGCTCCAGTGGATGGATGTACACTGAAGGACATCTGGGAACACAAACTTGACTCAATAGGCCATAGAAGAATTCAACACCTTCTGACCTCCTTGGGCATTGCACAACACAAGTGCACTTATACACATGCAGGCAATACACTCATACACATAAAATAAAAAATAATTTTAAAGGTAGATAAGGTCTCCCTTTGCAAAAAGGCTCCTGGCATACACCATGTGAAGGAGAGACCATAGTGACCTGGATTTGAGATTGTCCATTGATTAAAGAGAAATTGGAGATTGGATCCAATAGACTTACCAATGGCTGGGTAGGGGTTGAAGAGAGAGGGATCAAACATAGTTTGAACAATAGGATGGATGGTGGTTCCACTTATTGAGATTGTCAAGTACAAGGAAGAAACTGGCTTGGGGGGAAGAGAATATTGTTTGCCAAGGCACGTTGAGGTTGAAGTAAGTGTTAAGCATTATATAGAAATGTAGAGAATTCCCTCACAAACCCATTAGGCAGCAGAGTTACCTGACCCTGGGACTCAAAGTAGATAGAGATTTAAATTTATGACAGAAAAAAATGCCTAAGGCCGACTCTGTATTAAAAATGGAAGACTTTCTAGCAAAGACAAAATAAAAGAATATAAATACACTGAGTTCCCTTCAATTAAAAGAGAAAATGCATCTTCCTTGTGGGCAAAAATGGGGGAGTCTGAACTGCCACTGTCCTCAGATATGAAAGTCCCTCCTACACTTATCAACCTACCCTAATTACACAAGACCTCAAAGAAGTAGTTAATTTTTTTTAATATAGGAATGCTGGTGACTGAGACCCTCATTTTCTTGATTCATTTAAATATACTTGAGATTCATTATGTCCTAATCAGGCAGGGTCAGATGGAGATCTGGAATGAAGTAAGGGATACAGAATAAAGTTTTAAATAATAATTTTGAAACTGAAGTATTTGAACCTGAAGAAAGAATATATATATAAAGATTCTTCTAAGGAAAGTTCCACACAACACTTAGCACCGTAACCAACCAAATCTGGCACAGAAAAGTCAAATAAAATTATTTGTTCTACAACTACAGGGAAAGAGTGTACATCTTTGTTCAGAGTGAGAGGCTAACACTGTTCATTTCTTGATTAAGGATCCAGGCTTAGGAAGAATGAGGTCTGGCAAGATGGTTCAGTGGGTAGTCTGAGTTTGGATCACCAGCACTCATGTGAAAAGCCAGGCACAGTGGTACATGGCTGTAACCCCAACAGTGGTGGGACAGAGGTAGGCAGGTTCTGGGGACTTGCTGGCTGATACAGTAAGCTCCAGTTTCAGAAAAAGGCCCTGTCTCAGATAATAAGGTGAAGGGTGATGGAAGACCCTGACTCTGGGCTCCATTTGCACATGAGCACACATAACATATAAGAGAAGAGGGGGACAAAGGAGGAGGAGGAAGGGGAGGAGGAGGAAGGGAGGAGGACGAGGACGAGGAGGAGGATGAGGTCGAGGACGAGGAGGAGGAGGAGGAGGACGAGGACGAGGATGAGGACGAGGACGAGGACGAGGAGAGTCAGGAAAAGCCACTGCTAACTTAGCCACAAGACTGAAATGGGAGGAGGCCAAGTCACTGATTATAGATAAAGACTATGACCACACCCTGCTGCACTTGTCCTGACTTCTGGGTATGGGAACACTTCTATTTATTTTATTCCCTCTAATATTATGCAATGGTGCAGCAAGCATAGAGGAGAATTAAGCTAGGTATGCATGTAAGATATGGATTATGTTGTGGTTAGGAGGAGGGGAAAGGACAAGATAATGATGGATCTGTCCTTAGGTGCTCAGCAGCTACAATATTAGCCTCTGTGATGCATGGTTATGAGTTTGCTTTTCTAGATACATATTTGAATATGAAATTTCCTGACAGCCTGGGAGGTAAACCTTTATGTTTACAGATGATACCCTGCCTCTAAAATACTGTGAGATCAACATGCAAAGACCACTTTTCCTACTGTGGGATGACCAGCTGCAGGAGTCCAACAGAGCTAAGGATAATTATAACTTCTGTGAACAATCATTTTAAGGATTAGCATGACAAATACATTCAGTTAATATTTGCTTATATGGGGATTGGAGAGAGGGCTCAGCAGTTAAGAATGTGTACTGCTCTTGCAAAAGACCTAAATTTGGTTTCAAGCACCCATTTCAGGTGGCTCACAACTGCCTATAACTCTACCCAGAGAATCTAACACCCTCTTCTGGTCTCTGCAGGCATTACACTCACATGCACACACATATAATTAAAAATTTAAAAATCTTAAAAATATGTACACATATTTGCTTATAGAACTTTCAAACAAGCATGCAAACATGTATATCACCACTACAAAAAACAGGTGGATTTTTCATTTTGAAAAGAGAGGTAAACATTGCTTTTCTTCTTTTTTTTAGGTGTAATCAAAATTTTGAGCCTGACTATGACCCAAAATAATCTCAATAGCACACATGTTCTATTTCAGTGAGACACTTGGTAAAAACACGTATCTAGTCAGGAAAGAGAAAAATTACCTAAAAAATGTTATAAATCCTATCAAGTGTAGACATTTACAAAGATGGAGTATGGGATATAATTTTCTTAAAGTGCAGAAAAGGTTCCTACCATGAACCACAAACGAGATGAAGTTTCCTGCTTGCTCAGAAAGAGTTCTTCACAAAAGGAAGAGACATGATTAAAACATTCAGGTGTTCCAAATGGTTTGCTGGTGATCTAAAACATTGAGATATTTCATTTAGATTTTTGTACACAGGCACCAAAGAATGATATAATTCACTTTCCCAGTGCCCTCCACCAACCAACCCCTGTGGAACTATAGTAAGAGCTGGGCCATTTAAGTGCTCAACACAACTATCTATAGACTTTGATCAATATTCCCCCAATCACACATCATATAGGTAGGGGTAAAGTGCTACATAATTTCTTAGTTGATGCCTTGCAAGAGGGTTTGAGCCTGCGACCCCGGCACAAGGATGACTGGGGATGAGTAAGCGCGCTGTTCGCCAGTCCTTACCACCCTAGCACAGGGAACAATCAGATGTTAACAGGGAGTCTAGTCAAGCAGGAACTCATTTATTGCAGGTGTTACAGAGCTTATAAAGGCATCTGGAAATCCCCTTCCCCCGTGAGGGTGTATCTTAAGGATTATCACGTGCTGATCATGCACTCTGCAGCAGTGCGGAAGTATCCTTCAGACTTTCAAAACAAGTCAGGCCATGCCCCAGTAACTTCCTCTCAGACCTCTGCAAGGTGGGGCCTTTAGGGCCCCACAATGCCTAAAGAAGAAGAGATGGATAGAAAAGGCTATTCATGTGAAATTCTGTAAGTTTACGTTCATTTCCAAATTCTCTGAAGGTGAAAGCACTCTTTGGTATAAATGTAACATACTGGAAAAATTCTCCAATTTCCTGAGTGTTTTTTTGGTTTTCTCTCGAACGTGAAACCTTCAGTTCTCACACTGTGATACTGGTAATGTGGAAAGGAGGGGGAAGAGGAGTGACTAAAAGAGATGGGAGAGAGGTAGACACAAGGGACCATGTATACCCATGAGTCTCTGTGTTTGTGGAGAAGACCTCATCTTGTGTCATAAAACAATCCTCAATACAGAAAAGAAAGGCACAACATTTGTGGGTAAAGAGGTTATGGGAGACCACCAAGACAGCACTAATATATATTAATAAGCCCACATAGTCCTAGAAAGAATGAGATTGTTTTCAGCTTTCTCTCATGAACGTCATGGAGTCCCTAGCCATTTAGAAAACTCAGGAATGCCTGCTAGCTGGCAGTCTAACAGAGCCTATCAGCCACAAGGCCTGTCTGTGGAGACAAAGTGGTGCACCAGCACGGCTCTGGGACTTTGATGCTCTTCCTCCAAGTCTGTGCTTTCCCCCAGCAGAAGACATTTCTGATGTCTCTGTCCCCTGTTGGCCTTCTTGTTCACCATATAATAGACACTAGTTAGCTCCCATAAGCCCTGGATGGCAATTCTGAAATGTCACTTGGCTAATGGCAGCATAGCCCACTTCTCAAGTGTGAAAGGATGCTCACAAGGGAAGAAAACTTGGCTGGCAGTTCCTTCACTGGCTACCTTCCCTCCCTTCTTCCTGCTACCCAGTGTCTTCTAGAAGGAAAACCCCTGTGGAAGCCATGAAGTGCTTCCATAAGGGAAAACCATCACTCTAATAAGAGGAACCACAGATCTTCTTTCTTATTTTTAAAGATTTAGTTTTTATTATTTTTAGTTGTGTGTGTGTGTGTATGTATGTATGTGTGAATGTATGCCATGGGTGTGCAGGTGCCCACAGAAGCCAGAAGAAGGCACTGGATTCTCTAGAGCTGGAGTTACAAGTAGTTGTGAGGCATGAAACATGGGTGCTGGGAACCAAATTCCAGTCCCCAGGGGCTGGAGAGATGGCTCAGTGGTTAAGAACATTGACTGTTCTTGCAGAAGATCCGGGTTTGAATCCCAGCACCCACATGGCAGCGAACAACTGTCCGTAACTCCAGTTCCAGGTGATCTGACAGCCTCTTCTGTCCTCCTTGGGCACTGCAGAGCACCTCCTTGGGCACACAGGTGCTCTTACCTACATGCAAGCAATACATGCATACACATAAAATAAAATAAAAAAAATTTTTAAATACCAGTCTTCTTGAAGAGTAGCAACCATTGAGCCATCTCTCTGGTCCCAGAGGAAGCACAGATTTTTTTTTTCAAGCTGAGTCTAAGGAGGAAAATCTCCAGGTAGATGAAGGGTCAAATGGAGAAGCAGAAGCCAAATGAGGGAGGCAGGCTTCCCGAGACCCCTTCTCTGAGACCCCTCTCATTACAGTGTCATCACTACTAATGCCATAACCCTACTGTGTGCTGTTATCAAATGAATCTTTCAAAAGCATACAGACTTTAACTTCTCTTGGCTTAGTTAAAATTAACCGGTGCGCTTGTTTCTTTTGAGAGTGGTTAGGTCAGAAAGAAGCATATGAACTTGACTCTGACTTACTTCTAAAGTATAGGAAGGGGAAAACAATAACTTTTAAATAACAATCACTAGAAAAATAACAGAGGAATGTGGCAGACACTACCTCAATTAAGTGATCCAAGGCTACTTTGCCAGTGCTAAGTCATATTGGATTCATGTGCCTTTGACACAGTGCAGTAAGCAGGACACTTGAAGGCCAGCAATGAGGCTCAGCAGGTAAAGACACTTGCCACCAAGCTGACAACCTGAATTCCATCCTCAGGACCCACTTGGTGAAGGAGAGAATAGACTCATGGAAGTTGTCCTGTGACCTCCACACATGCCTGATGTAATTCATTCTCTCTCTCTCTCTCTCTCTCTCTCTCTCTCTCTCTCTCTCTCTCTCTCAGAGGGGGAGGAGGAGAGGGAAGAGGAGGAGGAGGAGGAGGGGTAGTTCACAGCCATATAATTCTTCTACAAAAACAACTCTAGTCTACTTATGAGAAAAGCATCAGACAGTTCAAAATGAGGAATGTTATACAAATACCTAGGTAGTCATTCAGCACTGTCAAGGCCATGAAAAACAAGGAAAGGGTTGGAAACTGGCACAGACTGAAGGCAGCTATGAAGATGACCAGATGCAATGCAGCATACTGGAGCAAAGGGGCAACAGTAGAGAAATGATGAAGTTTAACTACGTTGGGCATTTAGGTAATAATACCGTGCCACTATTAATTTTTTTAGTTCTGACAAAGATATGTAATATTAGGGGAAATGTGCTGACAGATACATAGCAATATTCCATATTCATTCTCTCTCTCTCTGTAAATCCAGTGCTACTCCAAAATTCAATGATTATTTTAAAATGACTCATATTCCAAAAGAACCAAGGTATTATAAAAATTAAACTTTAATGTTTTATTTTTATTGTTGTTATTAAAGAATCAGTGGCATGCATTAAAGAAAATTTAAAAGAGTCAAGTAAAAACTAAAAATCAAAATAACTCATGACAATATCACATAGGGATCGACTGTTACTCTTTTAGGGTATATTCTCCTCCAGTTGTGTTTCTAATGTGTGTGACCCATTAGAAATATATGAATCATGTTGTATGCCGGATTCCAAATAAAAATCACCAGCACCACTTAATTGAAAGTAGCAAGGTAAAACTTTATTTCGGCCGACTGGGCTGTCTATGTCAGGAATAGAAGCAGCCTCAAACATTAGTCAGCCAGAGTTTTTATAGGATACAGAGAATATTGCTCAAACAGAACATCTGTGGGCCAATCAGGTTTATACAACATAGCAAAATTCAAATACAGCAAACTGTGAATTTTGAATTTACCAAGCAATAGTCTGTTACTGCGCGGGCACAGGCTTGGGCAAGCAAAGTAAGTTTACAGAAGCGAGATAAGCAGTTAGCCAAGTGCAGGCCTAGATTAGAACACCCTGTGGTATTGGCAGTTAGGCCATTTCTTGGAACTCAAGGTTGCTCCTCCTTTCTGGGTATTTTCTCTAGGGTGAAAGGCACTTTTGAAATGGCTGCTCTGGGCAAAATGGAGTAACTTAGGTTAGGTTAGTTGGCTGAGACAGTTCAAATCATACTTACCAATGTGTGATTTAGAGTACATTGTCTGATAGCCCATTTTCTTAATCAATGGTTTCATTTCCATTTTTGTACATTTTTATATCATCTAAAACTTACCATATTCAAACTCCGGTATATGCTTTCAAGTCAGTATCTAACCTAGGATGCTAATATCTGTTATGACCTTTAAATATTTTTAAATCTGGCAAGTTCTGCTTTTTGACCTTCATTTGTGGGACACCAGGCAAGTCATCCTGAAAAATGACTCAGCCTGAGTCTGTGTGATTATTTCCTAGTGGTGATGCTTACCTTGTTCCTATATGTCCTGGAAACTGAAAGATTATGTACAGCCCAATGGATTAACTATAAATATTTTTGTCTTGAAAATGCCATAAGTGATGTTGCATAATTATCTTCAATGACAATCAAATATGTAATCAAATACTTCTAGTGATATTATATTTGATTACCAGATTGGGATGATGGTAATCTCTTCTTTATAGTGTAACAAATGTCCTTTTCTCTGGTAGCTATATATATAGTAATTTTCAGAATAATACCACTTGCCTAAATTGATAATCTCATTGTGATTAGGGAAAATATTTTAAAATTATTTTTATTATTACTGGATAGCTTTCTTTTGTAAAGTAGAACATTCCCTAGTCAACTGAGACTATTTGGTTACCCTTAAATGCAGTTCTGTACTGTTCTAGATTCCTTTCTGTTGCTTTGATAAAATACTCTGACCAAAAGCAAGTTAGGAGAGGAAAAGGTATATTTGCCTTATACCTCCAGGTCACAGTCCATCACTGTGAGAAGTCAGTGCAGGAATTCAAGCAGGATCTTGAAACAGAAACCATCAAACACTGCTTGCTGCTTGCTGCCTTACTGATACTCATCCAGCCTACAGAGATCTGCCTACCTCTGCCTCCAGCTCAGCTGGCTTTCTTATACAATCCAGGAATCCTGGACCACCTACCTAGGGATGGTCCCACCCACAATGGGCTGTACCTTCCTGAATCAATGAACCATTGAGATAATCCCCCACAGACACAACCACAGGCCAATCTGATCTAGCCAGTTCCTCAGCTGAGGCTTTCTTCTCAGCTGACTCTAGGCTGTGTCAAGTTGACAATTTAACTAGGACACTTCCTAAAATCACAAGAGAAATGGTAGAAACATTTGGAAGATTTCATTAAGTTCTAAGGGAGAACCAACCGGAGAGTAACGTTGAGGGTACTACAAATATAAACTAGAAAATTGTTTTTGCTTACAAAGATTGCAAGAGGTACCCAGCCTTAGGTTCGCCTTGCCTTCAGGCTACTACCCCTGGTCTGGTCCCATATGAACTCCTCCAGGCTTAAGGCTAAATTGGCTTCTCTGCTGCTGCTTGCCCAGGGCTTGCCCTTTCTGTTTCTATTTTATGCCTAAGAGTCTGCCCTCTTCCCTCCCCCACATATCCCAATTAATACAGCAAATTATTAAATTCTTCCACAGGCCTACTGCATGATCATTTCTAAACATACTCTCAGAACCCCAGGCTTCAAAATATAATACAATAACCATAGTTTCCAATAACCAAGAATACACAGAGTAACGGGCTCATTTCCTCATGGCTTTCTCACAGCAAATGGTAGAACTCCCAGAGTCAAATTGTTTCCCTTGGAACATAACTACTACCTACTGTAGGAAGAAATGGTATGTAATATAGTCTGATTCTAACATACTTTGGTCTTGTCTGTTAAAATCAGCATCATCAAAGCTTTCTATATTTTAACTCCTTGTCTTTTTTCATTTAGCAGTAGGGAGGGTCTAACTCTGACAACCGCTATGTAGGTGCAATCAAGATGGATGTAATGGAGGAATTTTCCTTTTGCAATTCACACGGCACATTCAAATGATCCTGAAATGATGGGTCAGCATTTGCAAACTGCAAGCAGTTTCAGAGATGGGACAATACTCAAACCCCTCCATTATGTCTGAGTCTGTTAAAAACTGCACCGTCATGGGCCTAGTTTACTTTTGTTAGTAAAATCACAGGGAGATGAGACATTTAAGTGGTTTAAAGGAAAAAAGGAAAACAAATAGTCATATTCATCATTCAGTACATAAAATATGAGAGCAATATGTCCATCAGGTCTGTAAAAATCTTGAAAGGAGTGCCTGTTGGTATCTAAAGATACATTAAATTATGAACAAGAGACAGCCTGGAAACAGGAAGACAGACTCTCAAATCCCAGGCATGGGACATGGGGACATGTATCTTATGACAAATACAAAGTGCATACCAAATAAGATGCAGACCCTGGGGTTCTGAAATTGCAGTTGGTACACTGCCTCATTATGTTTGGCCTAGGTAGAACCGAGGAGTTAAAGTTCTCTAGTCATGATCTAGTCTATCAGATTAAATGTTTACAAATTTAGTTCAAATACCAGAGATGAATGTAGAGTCACACAGAGAAAATTGTCTGCAAAAGCCAACACCAGAGAAACATTAAGTGACAAGTCAGTGGTTTGGGAAAGGAAGTCCCATGAATGCTTAAGTAATTGTCACATGGGCTGACACATGCAGGAGAGCTTGGAAAGAGGGCGCTATCCAAATAGCTCTTGCACTAATCTGTACCACTGGGCTCTTTCTCATCCCCCATCCTCCAATCTATTCCTTCTCTGCCTTGAACAATTGTTCTTCTCTTTACTGTGAAGCACGCAGCAAAGAGAGGTGAAAGGGTTGTGTGCAGGAGAACATCTGCCAGGGCCATCTACACTGCATATCGGTGTGCATGTGCCCGCACAGGTCCTGTTTTGAAATATTTAGCCCATGGTGTGTCTGGCTCTCTGAAGTACCAGGAAATCATCTGATGGATGCCACACGTTCTCCCCTGAGAGCCACAGATGGCTAGCAGAGTTTCATTCAAATGCTGATTTCCAGTCAATAGCATGCACTAAGCACCACCAGCACCAGGAGGCTAGGGAGGGAGGCCCTTCTCCTGGGTGTTTTCAGTCCTGGGACTCACATTCAATCCCTGGTGACCCACTCAGGGCTTCTTCTCCATCAGCTACAAGGTACATCTAGACTTTCTCTCCTAAGGCATGAAATAGGAGGAGGAAAGAGATCTTTAAAGATCATGGCCATTTCATTATATTCCAATCACACAAAAAAAGAATGAAATCCTGCCCTTTTCAATAACAAGGATGGAACCAGAGTGCATTATGTTCAATGAAATAAGTCAGGCAGAGAAAGTCAAATGTTGTATGTCCTCCCTTATATGTGGAAGCTAAATAAGTCAGTCTCTCAGAAATTAAGAGTAGAATAATGGGTAGTAGGTGGAAAGAGAAGACAGGATTTGAAGAGTAAAGGATGGAACTTGATTATTGGGTGCAAAAATACAGATGAATAGGTTGAATGTATTCTAGTGTTTTATAGCATAGTGTAATGAATGTAGCTATTCATTGAATATTGAATATTTAAAAGAATATTTTATTTTTATTATTTTTTATTTTATGTGTATGAGTCTATGACCTGCATGTATGTAAGTGCATCCATGTCATACAATGCCACTGGAGGCCAGAAGAGGACATCGGATCCCCTGGAAATGGAGTTTTGGATGGTTGGTAGCCACCATGTAGGTGCTGGGAATCAAACCTGGGTCCTCTGCAAGAGCAGTCAGGGCTCTTAATCACTGAGCTATCTCTCCAGTCCCAATACTGAATATTTTACTGGATATTTTAAAACAGCTGGAAGAAGGGATTTTGAATGTTTCCAACATAAAGAAATGATAAATGTTTAAGGTAATGAATATGCTGATTACCCTGACATGATCATTGCATTGTTTATATGCATCAAAGTATCCATGTACTGTAACAGCTATGATGTGTCAATTTTGTGTGTGTGTGTGTGTGTGTGTGTGTGTGTGTGTGTGTGTGTGCGCGTGCGCGTGCAGGTGCAGAGGCCAGAGGAGGACACTGGGAATCCTTCTGCATCCTTCTCCACCTTATTCTCTTGACACAGGGTCTCTTAATGAATCGAGAACTCACCATGTTTTGGCCAGGCTACTGGCCAGCAAGGCCTAGTAATCCTCCTGTCTCCACGACCCCAGCCGTGGGATTACAGGTGCATGTGACCACACCCAGCTTTTTGCATGGGTCCTGGGGATCCAAACTCAAGTCCTCATGCTTGCTCAGCAAGTGCTCTTCCCCACTTAGTCATCTAAATTAACCCCCGTTTAATTTTTTTTAAAAATCATGGTCATTTCCTCCCTTATCTGTTAAATTCCACCCCAGAGAGACGAGTTTAATGTCTAAACTAAATGTATGCTCCCATGAGGAACTTAGCATCACAGATGGAGCTCCCTTCCACTAATTTCAAGTTCATATTCTGATTGCTGTTCAAAGGCATTCAAACATCTGCCTGACGACTCAGGTGGAAAAACAGGGAATAGCCCAGTAGTGGATACTGTGGTGTGATGCCTGGTCAGCTCTTCTGGATCAATCCCTCTCTTCACTCAGCTGTAGGAGTGCTAGATGTTGCATATCCACAGTGGGGGACAGGTCTTTCCTGGAGCTGCCCAAGACAGAAGCATATTGCCTCACCCAAGGAAGAATCCTCCACCTGGAGCAGGATGATTCTAACGGCTAGTCATTGGAGAATAAAGAACCTATCCCCCATGTCTCAACCAAGGTCTCTCTGATGAATCACCCAAGCTCTAGAGCACTTCATAGGATAAGAAGGGCTTTGACTTCGACTGCATGGCCCTTCAGCCTCCCTGTGACCCTGTTACAATCCTCCTTTCCTCACTCCCAGCAGGTGCTGTTCCCAGATGGCTTCTGTAGGTGAATCTCAGATTCCTTCCATTTCTCAGAAAAGTCAGGCCCACAACAAGCCCCACCACCATGTTTCCAGCCCATCCACCAGGATTTGCTGTTGTTATTGTTTACTTGAGCTCAAAGGTCATCAACATGGCCACACCCGTAACCTTTCACCATCTGCTCTAGCTTCTGATGTTCTTGGAGCCTGAAATATGGTGAGAATATGTTGAGTTCACATGTACAAAGCACTTCCAATGTGCTGGGAACTGCAGGAAACACTGCATGCATGATCTTGTTTAACCATAGACTCCTCAAGGAAAAGGCACAATTGGGCTTTTTTCTTGTTTTTTTAAATATTTTTTTTTTATCTTATGTGTGTGAACGTATTGCCTGTATGTATGTAAGTACACCCCTGTCATGCAATGCCTGTGGAAATCAGAAGAGTATGTCGGATTTCCCTGGAACTGGAGTTACAGGTGGTTGTTAGCTGCCATGTAGGTGCTGGGAATCAAACCTGGGTCCTCTGCAGAAGCAGCCAGTGCTCTTAGCCACTGAACTATCTGTCCAGTTCCTTGTTTGTTATTTTCACACAAAGTAGCTAAGGCTCAAAGAGGTCAAACAACTTGCTTAAAGTTGTGCAACTTCACAGTCACCAAGCTTAAGTTGGACCAAGCCATTTCCTTTGACTTTTTCAATGCCTCTCTAATAGTGTTTTAGTTTTTATCACCTCCACCCAGTCCTCATTACTGCTGTGCCGGTCCTCTCCCAGTCCTGGTCTGTTCATCTATCTAGGTGCTGTCTACTCATTTGCACCCTGAGTATAGCTCTCAAATTAAATCTAATCACCAAGTGCTGCATTTACTTAGTATGTCTCCTTCAGGGCTACATAAGATATGATTTTCCAAAGCAGCTATCCAAATTTTCAAAGCAATTCTCTTAGAAATTTTCTTCATAAATTTGAAGTAACGAAACCTTGTCATTCTGTATATGAACACAGACCTCTAGCCATTTCTCTTGGGTCCCTGTATAACAAACACAGATGAAGAGGAAAGGAGTAAGTTCTGCAGGCATGGCATCTAAATTACAGAGGAACGTATGATCAGAGTAAAGAAATGAGATTTGGGGAACTACAACCCTCCTGAGCATGTCCATTTTAAAAAATTTTATGTATATGCATGTATTGCATGCCTGCATGTATGTAAGTGCACCCGTGTCATGCAATGCCCGTGGAGGTCAGAAGAGGTTGTCAGATCCCCTGGGACTGGAGTTACAGAGAGTTGTTAGCTGCCATGTAGGTGCTGGGATTCAAACCCAGGTCTTCTGCAAGAACAACCAGTGTTCTTAACCACTGAGCCATCTCTCTAGCCCCACATGTACATTTTTTAAACATAACTGCTGAATGGATGGTGGCCCCAATGAGACATTTGAGTAAATACTCAAAGGAGATTAGGAAATGGTCACAGAGCTCTCCAGGAAAGGCACATCTCTAAAGAGTTCTGGGACAAGAGTGCCCAGCCTACATGAGGAACAACCATGAGACCAATGTGTCCATCAGTAGAGTGACATGATGAGAGCTGAGGCCAAGGTCCATCACATGGATGAACTTGATTCGTGCTGCCCAGGGATGCTAGCAGGTCAAGTGAGGGGAGGGCCTAGACTTGACTGTTCGATGGCAATATGGAGGCCACCTGTAACTTGGCCAGGTGATTTTATGGAGCAGAGAGAGGGGGCTGGTGTGAGCCAGACAAAGACTAACTTAGGAGGATCAGAAAGAATTGGATCCCATGAGGATACGCTGGCTCTTTCCTGTATAGCCTTGCTGCAAAAGGAGAGTGTGTGGGAAATTAGCTATCACGGAAACAAATTGAAGAGGAAAGCTTCCTAAGGTGAGGAAAGAAGAACAGATATCTGGATGCTCTTGGGACTGGACCAATAGATAGAAAAGAAGACTAAAGAAGGAGAGAATCGGTAGAGCAATATCTTGATGCGTCAGAGGAAATAGGACTGGGGAGAGGGAAGTCTTTTTAAAGGCTGGTAGGCTGAGATGGCTTCAGCCAGTAGACATTCAGGCACCTGGCCCTGTTGGTAAGTGTAACTCTGAAGTCCACAGGAAACTGTAGCCCTTAAATCTTTACTGTTTTGATGAAATGTAGTCTGTTCTCAAGGAAGAAACTAGAGATGGTTAAAAGGCGAGTAGATCTCAGCCTAGTGTTACTATCTCCCTTGCCACACTTCTTTCTAGCCCTGCTTATTCCATGATCATATATTAGCTCCTGTTGCTTGGGATTCATCCCCACTCATCGATGAGCCTCCCTCCATAGAAAAGAAAGAGCTGCTTACATGAGCTACTGAACATTCCTACCAGTGTTGCCATCTATCTGCCAGGGGGAGTGCACAGGTCAGCTCTGGTTTTCCACATCAGTCCCATGATCTTGGCAGCTGTGTATCATCTCAAGAAAGATGGCTCCACTCTCAGAATGCCACACAACTGAGCACCCAACTGAGAGTCATGTCAAGAGGTCAAGTAGCAGATTCCCTTGATCAGGTGGAAATCAACATGCATACCCTCTGTATTTGCCAGGTATAAAGAGGAGAGCCCATTTTCTTACCATTTAAGAACAATTAACCAACTTCTAAGGGAGAATCCTGATAGAATCCACCATATTGGACATTGGCAAATGCCACAGAGCCAGACTCTGAAATTCCTCGACCTTTCTGTCCAGATCTTGCTCTCCTCCAAGACCTGCATGAGTCCTATTTTTCTCCAGGAAGTCTTCAACTCTTCCAGTCTAATCTGGATTCTCCTTCTGTACAACACTAATGGAGCTCCCTGTCTACTCTTCACACAGGGACACTTGTATGTGGTTTACCCAACCACCTGCTCTATGTATCATTTTCTCCAACTGGACTGAAAGTTCATTGAGGAAAGAGGCCATGACCTACACATTTTTCTCCTGTTTCTCAAAGCTCAATAATGGTTCAGGATGGGTCCTGCAGTACATCAGTCTGAGCCAACCATGGCCACTGGGCAAGGCCTTTCCAGTGCCAGATGCATGGCCCTCCCTCTCAGACCTCACTTCCTGACCAGGGAGAAGATCTCTCTCTCTCTCTCTCTCTCTCTCTCTCTCTCTCTATCTATCTATCTCTTGACCAGCACTCCTAATAAGACTGGGTCCTCTGATAACAAATTTCTCTGCAACTTCCCTCTCCTCCCTGCCACTCTTTCTTTCATGGCCCCTTCTCTCCCTGTAGTTCAGTACTACACCTGGGGTCTCCCTCACAGCTCATCTTGGCCCAGGACCCCCCCCCCAGGGCAGATCTTCCTTCCATCAGGACTGTATGTGAATCAACCTGCAATCCATTGTTTTGTGGAGTGACTGAGGTTGGCCTCCTGCCGGGAGAGAGAAGAGCAAAGTAAGCAGAGGTGGGACCCTTGCTTCTATAGGTTCTTTCTTTGTTTATTGTTTTGCTTTTCTCCAAGCTGTATGATTCCATTAGCCTATTCAACTGATAGAAGATTTCTCCACCTGCTAGGCATACTTCCATTTTATGATTTATTTAAAAATCATGTTAAAAAATAGTCATTGTAGAGATGAGGTAGGAAGTAATCCTGGCTCTAGGGGACAGATGGAATGACCCACTGGGAAAGTGCCATGTCTGTCCCCAAGAGAGAAAGTGGCAGAATGTATTTGTCTGAAGCGAATTTCCGTCAACCTGGGCTCACAGCCAGTCTGCAGAGAGCGAGCTCCATTAGCGACGCATGGTGGAAGTGCTTCCCTGCTCAGCATTCTTGTTCAGGGAAAAAGCAAAACACCTTCCTTTGAATTTTCTATTTTTCTCAGACATATAAACAAGGGAGTAAACAAGAGCCAGCCATTTTAAACAGCTGGAGAAGCCCAGAAACCCTACATAGAGCTGCAGCTTTGAGGGGAAGGCAGAGCTGGAGATCAAGAGAACTGTACTCTCTCTATTGCAACCTTTATTTGCTTTATGCATGTGTGTGCACACACAGACACAGATAGAGGGACAGACACAGAGAAGAGGGAGGTGGAGACAGAGATAGACAGAAGTGTAAATTTAGAGGAAATTCCTAAACAGTATCACTAGAAAATTAAATCTTTATTAATTCAATAAATACTGAATACTGTCCTTACAGGGAATGGGGAGGTTCACCAGGGATAGAACTAGTAGAGGGAAGCAATTTAGAAACCACACTCGGTCTCAAGGAACATTTAGCTCGTTTACAAAGTTTTATTTTAATGTATGTGTATGTGTGTCTGTGTGTATATGTGTACACATGTGCAGGTGCCTGTATAGGCCAGAAGAGGGCATTGGATCCCTTAGAGCCGGAGTTATAGGCCACCCAATGTGAATGCTGGGAACCAACCTCAGGTCTTCTGGAAGAGCAGCAAGCACTCAACTGCTGAGCCATGTCTTCAGCCGTAGGAATCTTTGAACTCTACTGCTGAAAGCCTCTGTAAGTGACAAATGGGGAGAGGGTGAGCAAAGGCTCAGATCTTATTGTGGGATCAGCCCATCTGCAGGAGGGGCCCTGGTCCTATCAGCCTTTTCCACCATAGCTAATGCTTGTTGTTGATCCCTTGCAAGAGGCTTCCTTGTTCTGTGAGATGCAAGGACTCAGTAAGAGTTCTTGAGCAAGAGTTTGTGAGAGACCGAGGAGGAGACAGCAGGCACAAGACTCGGGAATTCTCTCCCATGCTGGAGAGAGAAACTTCTCTTTGTGCCGTCTGGTGATATGTATCCAGAGCCTCACTGTGCTCATCTCTGTTTTACTTCCAGGATTGCTGAGAAGATAACCAGACATGCACCAATATTTATACACAATGATGTTCCACACACAGTACAACAGGGGAAAATGAAAACAAATGAACTGGAGTAGAGAAGCTACTCAGCACCACATGCAGAACAGCATTCAGTCAGGAAATAGCATATTCCTAAAATGCTCAAAGTACAAAATTGTTGTGATATGATGTTACATTAAAAAAGAATCATAATTTTATAAGCACAGAGTCTATTCATATTAAAAAAAACCCAAGGAGATACACACTTAAGGAAAATATACATTAGGCACTTTGCTACATGCATATTTCAGAAAAGCTCAAAATGTGTAAATATGGTGGAATACCAATTCTGAAGAGTGGCTTAATATTCTTTTAGATTTTTTAAAAGCATTTCTCTGCTTTTCCAGCGTCAACAAGGCCTCTGCCACCCATCCATTCCAGGTGGGATCTTGCCTATGTCTTCATCTTCATGTGCCCCAATCTTCTGGACCTCAAGGTCTTTTCACTCATGGTTCCTCAGAATAACCCCGCCCCTCTGGCGCCCCATCAGTTGACCCCTGTCCACAGCTCTCAGCTCAAGGTCACTGCACATCAGGAGTATGTCAGTCTGTTCCCCGTGTTTCAGGAGATGAGGTCTGGTGCTCAGCACAGTCTGTAGCTAAAGATCGATTCCATAATTATTAGCACCAACCAGTAAGATCTTCTGGTTTTAAGAGAATGCTTTACCTAACTTATGCACCTGTACCCAGCAGGATGTCTGGTCTCTAAAAGGACTGCAAAAGGTAACTGTTGAGTCAGAGAATGGAGAATTTTCCAACCTGAATGTCAGATAACTGTAAGAGAAGCTCTCACCTCACAGAACAACAGAATGGGTATCTTCCCCTTCCCTCTCCCAATGCAGGAGGCTGGTGCTGAGGGGTGCGTGGTCTCAATAGGGCCTCAAAAGAAGCCTTCCCTCTGCTCTCTGTCATCATGTGCTCCCCTGGCTGGGAGTGCGGCCCAGAGTCTCAGCAGCATAAATCAAACACCACATGATAAAGGGAAATAAATAAAGGAGCAGCTCCACCACCAAAATCCTTTGAATTCAATTTAGTATCAGCAATCTTTCTTTAGGGGGCAAGGAGATTGAATAGTTTTAAGGTTCACAAAACATATTATAAACTCTCACAGAAGACTGGCAGAGTATATCATGGGCTAGACTGTGAGGGCCCTAGAATGAAATAAAAGCAGAGGTGAGCCCAGGATCTCACCCAGACCCCATTAGCTAAGGGATGTGAGTGGGAGAAGGCGGGGCATCTGTGCTCTTTACAGAGAGCAGAGATGAAATAGGAAAAGGAGGAAGATGTGGAGAGGGGAAGAGGGTTAGGGAAGAAGACCACTGCACATGCAAACAAAATGGTGCTGTGACATGTATAAAGGGAAGAGAATCTAGGGATTGGAGCCTGGGAAGGTATCCCAGAGCACTGAGGGGCTGAAATGCCAAGAAGCCTGTGCCTTCTTCCTTTCCCCAAGACAAATGATCTTCGAGCATAAGTTTTTAAACCTTCGGAAATACACAGGTCTTAAACAAGGCAATAACCCTTCTGGATAATAAGCATGTATTTGAAAGTAAGATATCTCAAGACTAACCTACTCTGGTCCTTGTGGAGCATTCATTTTCTTTGTGAGAGAAAACAATACAATCATTTCTTCTCAGGCCAGAATCCGTGGACGTGCTTTCAGGAGGGAGGGGGGAAGTTTGCAGAAGGAAAAACAGAAGCGTGTCCAAGGATTCCACCAGCAGGGCCCATGTCCTCCAGGGATCCAGCAAGCAGGTTATGAATAATGAATACTACAAGCTTTTATTTTTATGATAGCTCCAGAGGAAGACACACATTCAACAATCATCTTTGACCTTATCACATTCCCTCCAGGGTGAGAACAAACTACCTTATAGTTATAAAGTGTTCTGTGCTTTACACAGGGTTTCCCCAACATCATTGCATTTGATCTGCCACATAGCTCCAGGAGATGGGTGAGGCAGACAAAAAAGACCAAAGTGACATTCTGAGGGTGAACTGGCTTGCCTGAGGTCATTATTGTGGGTTGAAGTGTGTCACCTACAGAGCCACGCTGAAGTCCTAATCCCTGGAGCCTTCAAATGTGACCTGATTGGGAAAAGGGGTCTTTGAAGATATAATTAAGATGTAAAGTAAAGTGGAGTCACACTAACATAGGGTTGACTTTTAGTCCAACTAGACTGGTGTCTTAATAGGAAGAGAAGAAACAGAGAGGTAAACAAAGAGGAGAACATCAGGTGAGAAGAGAGACAGAGTTGAAATCATGCATCTGCACGCCAGTGAACACCAAGGATATTTCATAGACCACCAGAAGCTAGGGGAAAAAACTCAGTTCTGCCAACCCTTTGATTTTGGGCTCCTAGCCTCTAGGAATTGTGAGGGAATCAATCTATTGTTTTAAGGAACACAGCTTGTGGGACTTTGTTCATTAGCTCCATGAAAGTCACAAAGTCAGTAGCATCGAGATGTAACTAAAATCTTGATTCTAACCCTTCACAACCAGAGATTTCCTAACACTCCACTAGAGCAGATGACCCTGCACCCAGCTCTGCCCAGGCTTCCCTGCTGAGATGCTCTGAATTTTGCTCCAGGAATTCTATCTGTGAGAGATAGGAACATCTGGTGATCACAGTTGATATCTCAATACAACTTCATTTTAAAAGAAACTTAGTAGTGGCATTTACTTAGTGCTATGTCAAGAACTTTATAGATATTTCTTCTGATCTTTAAAACAGTCTTACAAAGACCACTGGGAATTATCACCATATCCATAGGGAAACTGAGGCTGAGTGGGGTTAAGAAAATATGCTCCAATTTATGTAAGAAACCAGCAAATGAACCAAAGGTTATTAGTCCCAAAGCCCAGTGTTTACCACTGCATGGGGCACTGCAAGATCATCTCTTTAGCAGTATCCAGTGGGGTCCTCACTGTGCAGAAGAGGAATATGTCCTTCATCTTTGCCAAGGTCACACCCCAAGTTACTATTCAACTCATATCATTGATATGAGGGCCAATTTGAACCTAGAATGTCTCTAAGAAGGGTCTGAAGCAGCTATCTGGTGTGAAGAGGGAGCATTCCAAAGTTGTAATTATGAAGTTTTGTTTTGTTTTGTTTTGTTTTAAATCAGTCTGAGAAAGCACTATCTCTTTAAAAGAAGAGAGGAGAGATGGGGATTCTGATGGATCTGCAGGCTCCTTGTGTCAATTCTTGGCAACATCACTGGGCCACAGGTGTGTGTTGTTTAGTTCTTAACATATTTAATTTTTTAAAATGAGTAACAGCATCAAAAAGTCAGAAGATATAATCTTCAAATTCTGTTTTCCAGATTCTACTGGAAAACCAGAAGATCTGGTTAACATTAGGCCTACATTCTCACAAACAATCGTGCGCAGAAGCTAAGAAGTGACATGGGATAGTGTGCCATCGTCAGTCTCTGCCCTGCCCTATCACCCCACACAGGTACTGACAGCTGCGTTTTACATCACCTAACAGGGCAGCTTTTCTTATGTCCAAGTTTACTTAGTGTTTTGTCCTGAGTCCCCTGGGCAACTGAGGCTCACAGAGGTTAAGCAAATGTGCTCTGGTGTATATAAGGAGCTACCATATGAATCAAAGAGTCTTAATCAGATAGAGAAAAGTGGGTATAAAAGAGTGGGGAGCACTCTGTGGAGTGGGCAGAGTTGCAGCGAGCACTTAGAGGGAGGGTAACAAAGAAACCACCCAGGCCATTGCTTAGAGACCAGATTTTGCCATCTTCTTTTGGGTTACCTACCTGACCCATACAGTAGACATTTTTGTTTGTTTTTTCTTTTATGAGATATAATCTAGGCTATCTAGCCCAAGTTAGCTTTAAATTCCTGGCCCAGCCTCTCCAGGGTTAGGATATGAACATGTGCAACCACATCCAGCAACAGTGCACATTTTGCTACGTGATCACTGGTCCAACGTTTTCATGTGCTCCTAATACTCAGTATTTGGGAAAGGTATTTGCTTTTAAAGGAGGATGAGCCCCAAATGTGGACACAAACAAATGATTCTCTAACTGTACTAATATAGGTCATTTACTCTAACTGTAATAATATAGTACAATTACTAGGAAGTTACTTTAGAGCAAGAAATGAGAATTTTTCACCTTGTGACATAGGACCTCAAAGACTTACAGGACAAATCAAAAGAAGCCACTTTTTATTGTAGACATAATATACATAAATCTATTACTTCTAGAAGATACAATACTATAACTAGACCTAAAACTAGTTTATATGCATTCATGGATGATAAATACATAAACAGCTACCAGGAGAGTTTTTGAGTAATTCATGGGGACTTGTTAACCTTTATATAACCTCAAAGAAGTCAACTACCAAAGTCTCTTTCTGTTCTGTGCTTATCTTTATTCAAAAGAGCACTTTGTTTCAAAGAGGCCTAACTTCCACACAAATCTCCTGCTCCTAAAGGAGATCAGAGAGGATGATTCTTAGTGACACCTGAAAGATACCTTGTCTGGGGAAATCACTCAGCCTCAGAGAGCAGAAACAGCACTGTAAATAGAGTTGGAGGCCTGGGTGTAAGTAACAGCCTTCCACATTTTTTTATCCCTTGGTCAATCACCTCACTGATCTTCAGTTTCCCCCACTTGAAAATTCAAATACTCCTTTGTCAACACCAGATTGTTACTTGTGAGTCCTACAAAGCAGGTGTGGAAACATTTGAACCACAGTTATTTTTAGCTTGAATAACTCTCCAGTCCAAAGACACATGCATTAATGCAAGGGAAGAAAGTGAGACGCAATGCATTTTGCTCAAAATAATTTGGTTCTTGATGCAAGATCCTTAAGGAATTCTTGTTTACTAACCAAGCAAAGGCAAATCCCGAGGCTTCATGCCAGTCCTATCAATGAGTCATAATTTTCTCACTCATACTGACGCTCTCACTTTTTCCCAAGCATTAATGAGCTACTCGGTTTTAGGCCCTTGGGACCTCTGACAATTTTGTCCATCTAAATGTTCTGCCCTGACAGTTCTCCAGTTCCACTGGCAGGGGAGTGCTCAGTTCGTGTTGTTTCCAGAGAGCAGACTCACACCTGTCTTCCAAGAGCTTGTTATAGCTGTGCAAACAATTCCCCACTTTGACTGCTGTGGTTCTGACTATATTCCACTCACGAGGGTCTTTCTAGATGGTAGAGAACTGGCTGGTGTGGTTGGCAGAGCTGGTTTCTGAGCACTGGCTTAGTTTGTTGCCTTACCATTTTTCCTCCATCTCTGCCCAGCCCCACACAGCAGTCTCCATTCCCTAGAGTCAACTGCCCATGTCCAATACGCTTAGATTCGACACTTGGATCATAAAATTATCTAGGCCTCCTTGTTCCATGGGGCTCTTTTCTTTTAGTGGACAAATTAACAGTCTGGCTAATTAACAGGTCTTTTAAAAAACTGTACACGTGTTAAGCTTTCACACTTAGGAGCGAACTGAAGAGGGAAGCAGCAGTTTTGTAGGTATCCTGGGGACAGCATTTTACTCTGAAGCATGAGGAATGATCAGGCTACACTTCAAAATCAAAACAGGTTCCTTTTGTCATGATTACAGTGCCATATGTTTATATTCTTGGGCTGGAATTGAGTGGCTTTTATCCTAGCAAATGATCCTGGCAGAGGCTTAGTGGTCAGTTGAAAGTGAAAGTCCTCCTGCTGTTTACCAGGGCTGCTCCAGTGCTGGGCAGAGATTACCCGTCATGTCTTAATCCGTGGGGCTTAATGAAAAGCAGTAATTGCGATCACCAGATAGTGAGTTCCCTCCCCAACTCGATGCACTAATTAGCAATGACATTTGTCAGACTAGCTGTCTTGCAGCAGAGGGTCTGGAAAGCTGAATTAATTTAGCCATTGCCATGCACTGAAGACAGTCCTCTTGTAAGAATAATCAACCTTCTCACCTTCTCTCTTCCAAGAAGAATGAGTCTGAAGGTGGCATGAAGACAAATTTCCATTTGTGGCCTTCACTACAGTTATAGTCAAGTTTGCAAAGTCCAAGGCCTACAGGTGCAGGTAGGCAGCTAATTGTAATGATGAAGTGAGCCCAGGGTAAGAAACATACAACCTACTCGATCTATTCTCTCATTTTCCCACTGCTTAGGGAGACAGGCTCTATTATAAGTAAAACAACATTGCAGGAGTGATGAGGGGCCAACTCAGCCATGGTGTCATGTAGACAATAAGAGCAGGGTGATGGCGACAAACTATAGTACATAGGACAAGTCATATGACAAGGGCCACTCTGCTCCAACCAAATGTCATACAGAAATACAGGCCTACTGTTGCCAGCATGACTGATTTTGTAAGAGAGGCCAGAAATGTGAGGTTTTACATTAAAACAATAACAACAAAAAATACCTCCTGATTTTTAAATGTTGACGAGCAATTCTCAAACCATACAGGGTATCTGCATCAAATAGTACACATCTTACCAAGTCAGGACATGTGGAATGATCTTGCAATCTCAGCATAAAGCGGGCCGCTATACTGATTTCCCCAAGCTGTGCCATGGACACAGAAACTGAAGTTTTTTTTCACTTCAATGTTTTATGGGTTTTTTTTAGTGCTAGTTTTCAGGACATCCTCCAAGTTACATGCTAGTCAAGCAGAGTTACTCATCCACATCCTAAATCCTGGGAGGATGATGGAGACCTCATGTTACACAGGTAGAGGAGTGAGGGTCAGGGACAGGGAGTAGGATAGCAGACCAGACACAGCAAAAGGCTCAGGACCTCACACCAGACTGCCTCCCTTGAAATAGTGTCATATTCTGACACACAACTCTGGAAAATGTCCACAGGAGGCCCTGTGCCTTCCTTGGTTTAATGCCTTTTGACCTTTTCCTCTCTTTTCTCTGCCCCTTGATCGCATCTCTTCTTGGAAGCCTGTCTGGTGGACTGCCTAGAGCGATTACTGTTCTCTCTGCTGGCAGCCCTTGTGGCTCCAAAGAATCACCTAGGCACCTTTTTTTCCCCTTCTTTCAAGGATTAGATGATATTTTGCTGCCAAAATATCCTCTAAATTGATTCTTACTTATAACTACGTCTAAAGACCAGAATCTAGAACTTGATTCTAACCTAAATCCCAGATGAAAAAACGTGGTCAAAACACAGTCTTTTAAGCCCAAGCCAGTTTTTAAGAAATTTGTTTGGCTATAAGTATCAGAAATCTGACCCAAGAGGAGTGCTGGAGCACAGGAGTGTCAGGACATCAGGTCAGCATTCTTCTCTGGACTGTCCTGTCCCATTCATAAGTTACCTGCAGTGCGGTGGTTGCAGACAGCATGTCTACACTTCAGCACACTGAGCTGGAAAGCGGGACAGAGAAAAGCTTTGCCCGTCATCAGAATCTAGCCTTTTATTTAGAATCAAAATTCTTTCCCAAAGCCTCCAGAAGACATCTCCTTTCCTATTATTTTCCATGACAGTCCCATGGATGCCCCAAGAGGTGTGGGAGGCTGGAAGAGGGGAAAGCTGCCAGATACTGGTGAGATCAGCATGGCTGGCTCACATTAATCCTAACAGTCTCCAAGGCTGTCAAAGAATCCATCTTCTCTACCTTTTCCTCCCCATCCTGATCTGAGCAGAATCAGGGTTCCATTAATAGGAAAGGGATGGTCATGCTGCTGTCATAGAGGAGGCAGAACATGACCCAAAGTTAAATTTATAAAACAAAATCAAGTTAATATCAGAGTGTGGTGGCATATTCTCAATAGTTTAAGGGAACGCAAGAATAAAATTGTTCAAAATATATAACCTACTTCTATAAACAACCACCAATTCTAAGGACTGGTTCATTGAAAATACATCCACTATTCATAGAAACTTCAAGGATAACTTGGAGAAATAGATGCTGGAGGCTAGAATATGTGAATATGAGTCACTGTGAGTCAAAAGTAGCCCTCATATAAAAGTAATTTGTTATTAATTTTTACAGTTATTGTGGCTACAGTAAACTAACAGTTGAATTAGTGATAATGGGTCAATTAGGAGATATTAGAGTGCAGGTTTGCATAGGGTAAATATGGGAGGGTAGATGATAGTATGCCAGTTAATACAAAAAGTTGGTAAAGAGAAATTCAATATAAAGCTTTGACAATATCATTAGGTGCATTAACTACACAAGTCCCAACTGGAAGAAGGACAACAAGCTGGTAGGCTACACCCCAGGGCAGAAGTGACGAGAATATCTCACAAAGGCCAGAGGTTCTCTAGAGAGGCAGGAAGAAAACAGATCACAAGTAAAATAGATCATCAGTAAAATGCTGCGTAGCCACTGTTTGTTTGTTGTTTTTTTACATAATATTGAAACTCCCTGGATTTTGATGTAAGAATCCCTCAATATCTTGTGGCTATTCCATTCAAATACTAGTGTACCTGCTTCCAGCTGGCTACTAAGTCAGTCATGATAACTATGAAACATCTGTCCAGGAATACATGTGTAAGTGTGCATGCACATGCATGTGAGAGACTGAACATCTGAGATTTACCACTAAGGATCATATATTATAGAAAAATCTGGTTTAAGTTGGGAGTGTGACTCAGTGGTAGAGTATTTATCCTGTATTCATGTAAAAGGTCCTGGATTCAATCCCCAGTACCCCAAGAGATTCAGAAACAGAGAGATACAGAGAGACAGAGATCAAGAGAGAGGGACAGAAGGAGAGAAAGTATAAGGAGCTGGTTTAGGGAATAAGCATGCTAAAAAGTATCTCTGTGTGTAGGAAAGCATGCAGGGAAGGGAAAGGCTATCTTCTAAAAGAGGAACAGTGAGACAATGCTATTTAGCATTTTTACAAATAATGAGGAGGAAAAAAGACTTGAGAATAGGTTACAAATGATGGGAAACTGGTATGGAGAGAGAAGGACCAAGTTACTGAAAGATGATATGGGAAATTCTTATACATTTATATATACAAAGTGATGCATGTCACTATAAATGATCCACCCTTCCCATGTGGGCTATAATATTGACAATCAGTGTGTAGCACCGAGGATTACCTTCTGAGGATCCTGGGCCAGTGTGATGCTAAAAATAAGGCCAGTCATCAAAATACATATTGGAAATAAGGCAGAAAGTCTTACCTCTCCATTTACATAAACTGTGACACTTCAGTTTTTAAAATGCTGCATTTAATTCTTTCTTCAAGAAAAATACCATAGAACTGGGTTTCCAGAATATATGAGCTGTGTATGAAGGTAGAATTCCAAAGAGCTTGGTAACTTTCAGTCTATAAGACAGAGATTCTTGACCTGTTTTGGTCCACGGATGCCCCTGAAAGTCTATCATAGTTATGGATACATTTTCAGAATAATATTTTAATATATACAAGAGAGAATAAATATAACACACCACTAATAAAACTATAAATGTGAGACTATTTATAAAATAATTTTTAAACAAATATAACATGGTGACGTATGTGCTTTTTTTAAAAAAAAATACAATAAGTAACAAGGGCTTATGGCAGGTAGAATAATTCTATAATTTAAAAGTAGTGATGAGAAAAAATGAGATTTCAGTGTATCAGAAAAGTTGTGATATAACAATATCTGTGATGCTTATAGTGGTATTTTTTAAAAATATTTTATTTATTATTTTTATTTTATGTGTATGGGTGTATTGCCTGCATGTAAGTGAGTGTGCCCACGTCATGCAATGCCACGGAGGTCAGAAGAGGGCTTCAGATTCCCATGGAACTGGAGTTAAGGACAGCTGTTTGCTGCCACGTGGGTGCCAGGATTCAAACCCAGGTCTTCTGCAAGAACAGCCAGTGTTCTTAACCACTGAGCCATCTCTCCAGCCCCATGCTTATGGTGGTATTTTTATTTTATGTGTATGAGTGTATTGCCTGCATGTAAGTGAGTGCACCCACAGAGGTCAGAAGAGGGTTTCAGATTCCCCGGAACTGGAGTTAAGGACAGTTCATAACTGCTATGTGGGTGTGGGAATCGAACCCTGGTCCTCTGCAAGAACAGTCAGTGCTCTTAACCATTGAGCCATCTCTCCAGCCCCTTATGATGGTATTTTTAATGGAACAAAATACTAAAATTCAAGTGGGCATTAGTGGGAACAAAGATGCCATTTTCCATCCAAATTCATAAAACACCTTCATTTTTCCTGCAGGCACCTTGGAGCTTGGGAACCCTGGGCTAGGACTCCTGCCATAACTCCAAGGACTGAGAAAGATTATATAATCTATTATTATCACATGCTAAAGAATTTAGATACTTTAAACACATGTCCTATACTCATAAAAATAAAGGTAATGGAGAAAGAGCATAAGAAACATTAGCAAAGTGAGTTTAGGTTCAAAGGGGAGCAATTTTACAATAAGATTCATAAGGATTTACACTTCATTATTTCCAAAGGTGGTACTGATTGGAAATATGAAAAGATTCAAATGGATTTGGATGAATTTTTATATTTTAGTTAGAAAAGATTTCTAAAAGAACAAGGCTAGATGAAAGTTAATCTTTAAGGTTTCCAGTAGGGACTGCAATGGACACTTACTTGAAAGCATTGTTTGTAGTACAGGACAAAGGTGGAGATCATAGGTGTGAAGCAATATTTCTCTCTTTTAAGAATCAGTTTTATATCCAGGCATTGTGGCATATGCCTCTAATCCCTGCACTCAGGAGGCAGAGACAGGCAGATCTCTGTGAGATCAAGACCACCCTGGTCTACATAGCAAGTTCCAGGCCAGCTAGGGCTACAGCAAGACCCTGTCTCAAAAAGACCAAAAAATCCATTTTATTTTATTCTAACTCAGTTAAAAATAGAGAAGTTACCAGGTCTTACCAAGAGTAGCAAGATTCAAGACTACAAGCTCTATTGAGGTGTAGTGGCATAAGTCTATAACTCCAGTACTTGGGAGGCACAATCAGGATAAGTTCTAGGTTATCCTGGGCTACACAATGATTTACGGGCCAGCCTGGACTACAGAGCAAGTTCCAGGCCAGGCTGGCTGAATGAAGGAACGACTGAATGAATGACTCCAAGTTCTGGGACAAAATCTGTGATAATCAACGACAGAGAATGTGATGAAGAGTAGAGTCAGCACCGGGGACAGCTCAGTACTCCCAGAATCCTTGTGGTCTTTGTTCTAAGAACTTCCTGGATCTCTCTGGTTGTACTTGCCAATCATACACACCCCATGTCACTCAAAACATAAAAGGCCTTGACAATTCTGTTTTAACATCTTCTCCTCTAAGAAAATCAGTGATCTTTTACTGCATCTCCCTCAATGTATGTCAGATGGATGACTGATGAAGGACTTGTTAGGGGTCCTTCCGGGTCTCCAGGCAGGGAGGGGAGCCTGACTGGCTGAGGTTCCATTTTCCTCCTCATATTTCCCATCCTTTTGATTCCTTTTATTTCCAGAGTTAGTCACTGGGTCTGAACAGCAGCCAAAGCCCTGACAATATTAGCAGGAACATTTGATTCCTTTCAATAAAGTTGGAGACAGCCGTAGAAAATGATCAGTATTCACTGCAGATATCTCTCTGCCTCCCTGCCCCAAGGAACAGTCCTTCATCCTTTCCACCGTTTCATCACAGCAGCACAGATCGTGCTTGAGGAAGCTGTTTACTTCAGTCTGACTGCCTTTACTGAATTTTTTCATTAACATGAATAATTTGTTTCTTCTAAGCAATACAAAGGGGAAAAAACTCAAAGGGGATATTTTGAATCCTAAATAGAGAGTAACCAGCATCTCTTAAACCTGTAAGGATATTTCAAAATCAGTTCACACAAAGTGTGGACAGGACAGAAGACATGGTGTTAGAGATGAAAGAAGTGAGGGAAACCAAAGCAACGTCCCAGGAGGAGGTGGTACTAGTGGCAGGGCACAGGAACAAAGGATGTAGACATGGAGCTGGTCCATAAATAGGAGCCACAGAAACCACCAAAGACAACATGGCAAAAGTAGGGTATAAAGATGGGCTGGGAGAGGAAGCTCCTAAGGCTTGAAAAGATTGGATGCTGAACCCTAATAAAGGAAGGACAGGTGTGAATAGTTAGAAAGAGAGGACTGATGAATAAGATTCTGTACCAAATGAAGATCATTTAACTTTGGCTGGTGCACATGCTCTCAAAATCTTGAACTCATTGACTTGTACTAGGGTTGGGGGGACACTGTATCGTAGTGTCAAAGCTACAGATATAGCCAGGCATGGTGGCACATGCATGCAATCCCAGCATTTAGGAGACTGAGACAGGAAGATTTTTAGCTCAAGACTAGCTTGAATTCCACAGCAAAACTTTGTCACAAAAATCCCCCCACAAACAAACCTAACCTGAAGGTATAGCATACCAAACTTGGTGTTCTGGAGTTGTGGTGAAGTTGACAGGAACTCACTATGCATAGCATGACCCTAGAACATCAGAAACATTTCTACTGAATACAAATTATTTCCCTGATAACATAAATTCTTTAGCATTCTTTGAGGATAGTTTATTCTAAAGGAAAGCAAAACAAACAATAATCCTACGGTATTTAGATCATATTAAAATCAAGGAAAAACACTGGTTAATATGCAAAGCTTATATATTGCTGCTGCCTCGTAGAGACTTTATAAGCACAAACCATGGACTGTGAAGCTACAGAGTGAAGAGACTACAGACTTCCTAAAGTCAGCTCTGAGGGTCTGGGCAAGTTCTCAGGCTTGCTGTGCAAATAATTCAACGCTCACATTTCATTCTCTCCTTTTATCCTTTATGAGGTAGAACAAGTAGGTTTGCTAATGAGGAAACTGAGACTAGGAGAGGTCATGAGACTTCCTCAAGGTCAACTGGCTATTAAGGGGCAAAACAGCATCTTATGGCATCAAGTCCAATGATCATTTGTCCATCAGTGTAACTAAAATGAACCTAATATCTTCCTCTTCTTTCTGGTTTGATTTCATTCATTTAATTAATATTTATTAAGTGCTAGTTGCTGGAGAAAGAAGGTCAAAAAGACAGGGTCATTCTCTTAAAGATGGTTACAGAAATGAACAAAGAAGAGACACTGATAAGGCAGAATCATCCTAATGGGAAAGGAGCTTGTACTTTGAGCAGAAATAGAGTCTGAAGCCATCAGAGACATCAGCAACAGCTGTTTTGAGTTTCATGCATGTGCCTAAATAATATAAATATCTCTTGAGGACAATCTTCCCTAAAAATAAGTTACAGTCTTTAGGAAGACAAGTGGGAGAGGAATGGTTCTTATCACAGGAAATAACCTTTATAAGGCAAATTATCTGCAAAACATTGGCAGTTTCAAAAGGCTATCAATGGTTCCATTTCCCTCAAGGATAAAATGTGAAATGAACTTGAAGAGATCGTGAGGTAAGAGGATGTCATCTCAGTAAGACCTTTCATGGCATGGAGAGATCTTTCACCATGAACCTGTAAGCTGGGGGTGGGGAATCTATGGAAGAATGTTCCCATGGTGCTATTATGAACAAGTCTGTGTATAACAGGAAATTCTGACAGCAACACGGACTAAGCTATTAGCCTAACAGAAGAGAGACTGGGGTGGGGGAACCAGCAAGAAGGTTGCACTGTAGTCATGGCAACAGATGAAGAGGACTAAACTGAGGGGGTGGTAGAAGGGATGCATCCAAGGAAGCATTTAAAAGCAAAAGCCACAGGCTTTATATTTGAATGTAGCAGCCAGGGAGAGAAAGCCAGCTGAAATGATGCTGAATAATTTGAAAAGTAGAAACGCCCAAGAACAAAGGTTGCATGCTGCTCATTTCCAGACTCACTTTCCTCAAACCTAACGCACCTAGGGTGTTCAACGAGCCTCTGTCATCCATTCTTTCTTTTAGGCATCTTTCATCCATATTGTATATTGAGGTGAGACACATGACCTGGTTGTCTTTTTCCCTGGGCATACCTAGCTCTGAGATCTGGTCAGGAGGTGATCAAAAAGGTTATGAAATTGGGGAAATGTCTAGATTTCTAAAAGAAAAGATATAAGGGAGCTGGAGAGATGGCTCAGCAGTTTAGAGAACTTACTGCTCTTGCAGAAGATCAGAGTTCAGTTCCTAGCACCCATGTTGGGTGGCTCACAACTTCCTGTAACTCCAGCTCAAGAGGATCTGGCACCCTCGTCTGGATCCCTGCAGGCATGTGCACTCACATGCACATACCCACACACAGATACACACACATATAACATAAATAAAAATAAATGCCAAACTTTTAAAAAATGATATGGTGTGTATATGACATGAAAGTTGAAACAAAATTGTCTATGGGAGCAAAAGGGACTGACTAACCTTGTGACTTGCTTTGAGCAACGGAATATAGCAAAAGTGATCTTGAACTTACACACTTGTGCTTTTGCACACTGAAGCTTCTCTCAGAACCCTGCCAGGCGTTCATGTAAACAAGTCTGGACTGGAGAGCAGGCAACCAGTTGGAGCAGAAAGCAGCTATCCCATCAGCCCTGAGCCAACCCCAGCTGACTCAGATGTATAGGAGCTCCTGAAAATGAAAGCTGTCCAGATGAGCCCAGCTCACAATGTCAACTGAGAAATTTGTAAGCTAAATAAATAATTGTTTCTTTAACCAAATAGAGCTTGGAAGTTATTAGTAGGAAAAAAATAAGGATAAAGTGTCCTTAGAAAAGGAATATGTAAGACAATCTCTTTCTTTTCCTTTTTGTTTGTAGTTCGGCTTGGATCTGTGTCTTCTGTGCTAAGCCTGTGTTCTACCACTAAGCTGCACTCTGAGCCCTGCTCCCTACTGGGAAGGAAAGTGCTGTTGCAGTCGACCAGTTCCAGAGACAGTGTTCACTGTGACAGGGCCAACACTACTTCCTGATGCATACCCCTCTTCCTGTTGCCAGAAGGTGAGCAGTCCCTATGTGGTGCGAGAGGCTTGGGGTATGGGAGAGATAGAGATAGAGAGACAGAGATATAGAGAGAGATTAGAGATAGAGATAGAGATGATAGATACATATATAGAGAGATGAGAGAGAGAGAACAAAATATGCATAAAGGTAGATACGAACACTAAAGATATATATGGTCACTTTACATACCATTCTGTTTGTATGACACATTTTATAATTTAAAATTAAATTCTAACCTAGCAAATATATATATTACATTTTCTTACTATAATAACATACTTTCCTCTTCTCTTCTACACTGTCTCCAGGGCATCCTATGTTAATATTGTTTTTTCTATTCACTGCTGTGATAGGAAACACAAGGTCAGTAGCACCATATTTAATATATTAATATATTCCTCTTTTATAGCACTTCATTTATTTGTATAGTCATTCAACAAATTTTATTATGTCTTCTATGAATCAGGTGTTTTTTCAGGACAATAAGGATGAACAATGTTCCTCCTCTAAGAATTTGCATTCTAGCAGAGGAGAATAAAAATACAAATAATAAAAATTTCCAGAGTGAGATATACCATAAAGTAAAATAAAGCCTAACCAGGGGTTAGAAAGGCACTGAGGGGGTTCTTCTACATGGGAAGGACAAAGAAGGGATGTTTGAATTGAGTTCAAATGAGGGAACACGGGGACATGGGCACTGTAGCATCACAGATTTCCTTGCCAATGATCTTTCTCCCCACTGCGGCATCTTAAAGAGACGAACCAGGACTTTTCATCTCTGAATCAATCAATATCTCTCTCTCTCTCTCTCTCTCTCTCTCTCTCTCTCTACTCAATATCTCTCTCTCTCTCTCTCTCTCTCTCTCTCTCTCTCTCTCTCTCTAAGCAGCTCCATTTTTGAGTAAATAACTTGACATTACAGAATTAAACACATTTTCAAACTAGCTGATCTACACAAAATTCACACAGTTCTTTTTAAAAATTAAAATATGTTTAATGTGTGCTTTATATAAATATCTGGCTCTTGTCCTCAGATAGGGCCATCTAGAGAAATCTTATAATGAGCTGAGTTTCCAGTGGAAACTAACAGGAGTTCCAGTAAACGAAGGAAGGAGGGAGAGAAGAAGGGATAGATGGAGGGAGGGAGGGAAGGAGAAAGGGTTTCTATTCCCAATTTTCAACTTTTTTGTCTTTTGTTTTTTGAAACGGTGTCTCACTTAGCTCAGGCACACCATGGACCCATTATGTAGCTGGTGATGACCTTGAACTCCTGATCTTCCTGCTTTCCAAGTGCTAGGATTGTGTGCTGTGATTTAATCTCACTTTTTACCATACCTACATCCCATCTGAATTTGTGGGATACAGATTCAGCTGTCTTAGAGAATTTCAGTTCACACTGTCAACGTGTGTGTGTGTTTCATCTCTGCACCTTTAAGCCTAGTACAGGTACAAGACTAAGCAATAGTGGATGGATGGGTGGATGCAGATGTATGGATAGGTGAATAGGTGGATAGATGGATGGATGGACAGAGAGATGGGAAGAGATGGATTGAAAGATAAATGGGTGGACTCCTCAAGTTTCAGGTAATGGAATAGTAAGAACCCAGTCAACAATGGGAGGGCTGCCATCACAGTGAGGCTGCCAAACACCACACTCTGCCCCATCCTCACATCTTTATTCTACTAAAGCTTTCCTTTGTTCCACAGCAATGGTTGCCTTCTACTATGTCAGATAATTAAATGATGTGTTTTGTTTATTGCTTGCTTGGTTCTTTCAACAAAATAGAAGCTTCTGGAACAGGGGTTCACATGGTTGCTCATGGTTGGAACTCAAGTACTTCACATAATATGCAGAAAAATCTCCAACGTAAGTGCAGAATGCCCAAAAATGACTCAGCAACCAAGTGTGTTGGTGCATGTCTTTAATCCTAGCACACAGGAGACAGGGACAGGCAGATATCTGTAGATCAAGGCCAGCTTGGGCTACATGGTGAGTTCCAGGCCTGCTAGAGTGACAAGGAGCCCCTGTCCAAAAACAAGACCAAAAACAATGGCCTGTCTTGGTTTTTCAAAGCCTGATCTGAAGCTGTCTGGGTCCCATTCCTGTCTACATCCTTGGCAAGATATTTGCTTTTAAGATGACCTATCAGTCACTTGGCTCACCCAGAGGCTGGCACTTACTCCCATGAGTAACTGACATTTCAAAGCACATAGTATTTTTTTGGCAAAATAAAAAGTCAAATGAGCTCCATAGAGAGAGAAATTACAAATCAGAAACAGAGTGCTTTAAAAACAGAGAAAAAAATTTTAAGTATAAAAATAGAGAATAATTCTGATTTATAATAACATTAAATTTAAATTGTTCCTTTATGAACCAAAAACAACAGCAACTAGCTCTCAGATGAAATACAGAAAAAAGTCTGAGGAAAAATTGCAAAATATATTCAAACTATTAGTTGTCAACTTTTTTCCCTTTGCTGTGTTGTCAGTCAACATGGGCAAGTTTCCTGGTCCTGTCAATCTTCCACAGCCTGCCACCAGTACCCTCTCATGAACTCTGCCTGTCACTCTCAACAGGATTCTGACAGCTTTCTGAGTGGCCGTGAAGCCCACCAATGCTCTGTTGTCTTTGTAACCTAGTTAAAGTTTCATTAGCTTAACTAGGCTAAAGATACTCTTTATTTCAAACAAAATCAGCCTTCCACTCAGGGTGATACACATTAGCTGAAATTGCTCTTCTTTACAGGTCCATTTGAAGCTCATATTCTGATTTCTTTGTAACCTAGTTAAGGTTTCATTAGCTTAACTAGGCTGGAGATATTCTTGTCAGTTGAAATGTGCTTTCCGCCTGAAATTATCTACACTCTTTTGGAAATGGCTGCATTTGCTTCAGTCTAAATTAGATTAACTAATTTCAGACCGTTCTCCCCCTACATTGCAATTTGCCAAAATGGTCTTTCTTCCAGAAATCTTCCTCTCTTCTAGCACTTGACTCCCTAGTCAGAATGCCAGCATCCTACAAGCAGCCCAGTGTCCCTCAGAGACCACGTGCATACTGCCCACATGAACTGCATGTGAAATGCCATGCGTTACATAACTTCTTCAGCAAAGAGTTTAGGAAAGCATCATACAATTTGGGCTTTAGTTGCAGAAGATATTTTGATTCCTTGATTTGGGGCTCTTATTTTTTAATAGAACCAAAGAACTATGTAACTTAGAAATAAACAAAAATCAATATACAAAAACCAGTATGTTATAGCAAAAGCCAAGATTTCAGGTATGATTAAAACAAAACAAGATAAAATGATCTGGTTAGTAAAAAGCCTCATGAAGCAACAATGCCAGACAGGCGATGCCTTCTTTTGAGTTGTTGGCCAGAGTGGGCAAAGGGACTCCCAGATAGTAACCCAGCATAGAACCAGGAAAATGAACAGCAGACCCCAATCTTATCCAAAGGAATATTGACAACTGATTACTGCTAGATGAGGAACAGCTGACCCTCCTAAAACAAAGACCCCTAGATAGGCTGACTAGATTCACCAGAAGGGCAAGTAGTAGGGATTGGTTGGGGGTGCCAACAACACAGCAGACAGTAGCAGGGATACCAGAGTATAAGGGCTCTAAGGGGGGGGGTGGCTATGGGAGGGTGCCATCTGGGAAGTGGGTGTATAGTTGAAGGAAATGCTTTGGAATGTTCTATGTAATATACACACACACAAAAAAAATCAACAAATTTTTAAAAAATGTATTACATTTGAGGAGGAAGCATGGAAATTTACATCATGCTAATTAGTAGAGGTGATAAACATTACCACTGACATCTACCCGATGACATACACAGGCGCCAAGGATCCAAGTGCAACCGATGATGACTAGTAATAATCAGATACATACAGATTAACTTTCTGCAAGGAATAATATATTCTAAAATGAAATGGAGATCTTTCATAAAGGTTAAAGAACTCATTCAATTTTATGTCTTACAGGTCTTATACTGAGTTCAATATTGTATAACTGTATTAACGCTACTGTGAACGTAGAAACATGCACCCACTTGTGAAAGAGATGTACTGTTGCTCTGGGGTGTGTTACTGAATATGTTAAAGCTGTAGTGAAAAGCTAATCATGTAGTTATTAAAAATTTTTAAAGTATAATGATTTTAAAAAGCCTCATAAAGAAGCAACAGCTCACCAAACATTCTTGCTAAATGTGGTTAAACATGTATAAATTTTTCCCCTTATCTAGTGAATATTGTTTTTAAAGGTCTTGTTGTTGTAGATTCAGACCTTTGGAAATTACATTTTAAAAGGCTTGAGGCAGAGGCTACTTGTGCAATCATTTTTCCTTGGTAACTACTGAGACACTGCAAGATTGGCTCTATAGTTTGTCACAAATTCCCATTCATTACCTACACTTTCCAGTCAGTGAATTTTGCCACTGGCAGGGGTGGTAGAGGAGGAGTGGGGAGACAGGAAGGGGTTAGCAGTAGAGGACAGGAAGTGGAGGGAGAGAGAAGGCAGAGAAAGGAGGAACAGAGAGTAACAGAGATGGACCAGAAGTCGGCCTGGTGCATGCATGGAAATTCCATGTAAGTTTTACATAAATGAGGAAAGAAGTGAGGCAGGTGGTAATATTGGGTTGATAAATAACTTCCAAGAATTGCTGTAAACAAGCTCAGATTGCACCTAGGTCTTTACTTTTTATGCCTGTCTCAGATTTTCTATAACAGGATTTATTCTTTTCTTATTTATCTATGTTGGAAGGGAGTTTCAAATATTAAATAAATGAAAAAGGGCAGGGGCAATAGCTCAGACAAATGGCAAGGACGATGGCTTGAGTTTCATACTCATAACCCATGTGAAAAAGCAGGATGTGGTAGCACATGTTTGTAATCCCAGAGCTGGGGAAGACATAGGTGGATTCTTGAAACTTGCTTGTTGGTGAACTGCAGGTCCTAGTGAGAGACTCTGCCTCAAAAAGCAAGGTGGAAGGCACCTGAAAAAGGACATCTGAAGCTGTCCTTTGGCCAAATATGCACACATACATATGTATGTACACACGCATGCACACACACACACACACACACACACACACACCTACAGATACACATACACAAAATAATAAAAATGTAAATGAACAGAAATGTCATAGGTAAGACCTGAATTAAATACCACAAAACAAAGTGAATTCCTTATTTCCCACCCCCTTGGTGACAGCATGCCCACATTGCAGGTCTCATTTGGTTAGCAACTCTCTTAAAGGTTAAAAATGCCACCCTAATGTCAAAGGGGTCATTAATACAAAGCAATCAGTAAGGATATTTTAAGTCAATACTTATAACTGGAGTTAATAATTGAACCAATTTTTCCAACAGTTTTTCTTTATGAAATATTAATGTGCTGGCCACATCAGATCATTTGCATTTCCCACGTAACGCCAGCCTCCCATACCAAACTTATCACTTACAGGGGAGCAGTGATATACTCTAATACTCTGATACAAAAAGACTAGCATGGTCCTAAGAAAAATGCCACAGCTTATCCAGTAACAACATGGTCACTAACCGTAATAGTTAACCTCCACTGGGGCCTGGCAAGGAAAGAGACTAATACTGTAATCATGGGGGCAGAGAACAAAACCAGGGAGGAAGAAGACATCTTCCTTTTCCAAACTCTCTCTGGAAAAAAATCATCAGTATTCTCAAATTATTGATATTTGGGCATAAAGAATTATTAAATTCCTTTCTAATTTTACTTGTAAATTTTTATAAGTACCTTGTTATTAATTTAGGTACTTTTGACAAAAAAATGTCTACTTGTCTGAGGTTAGATTGCCATCCATCTATACAAATGGAAAAGTGGAGGAAAGAGTCCTTAGCAAGGCAGTAACTGAGATGAGACATGGGCGAGAGCTCTCAGAGATTTCTGCTCACTTTAGGGACATGGGTTCTTTCCCAGCTCTCTTTCGTGACACATTTGTGTGCAATGACTACTTCAATCTCTTCAAAAAGAATCAGCTTTTCTTTACTGTATTTGTTAGCCATTAGTTCAAGTTCATTAATCAATTGATGGGTCATCATGAGAGACTTGGCAGGGCCTTGCTTGTCTCTGAAGCTACTGAGGCTGTGGGAATTTGCTGTCTTGTCTCCAGTTCCACAGGCAACTGGTGGGAGAATCACAACATTCAGTTCTTGAAACCTAAGACTCTCTCTAGTGACTTCCAAACCTTTCTTAGAAACTCTAGGGTTCTGAGACGGTGATACCAGAGCTGCTGGGCCTATCTTTATTGTTCTATATTTTAGTCTTCCTTGTAAAAAATTTTTCACTAAAAATAAATTGATAAAAATCATGACTTAAACTATATCAAAGTGAAACAATGCCTAAAATGTGCTGGATATTGATTATAATTCTTCATTATAAAATGGAATTTGATAGAAGTTAACTCTTTAAAGTGTCATCTGAAGGCCCACAGGACCAGAGATTCTGATTCAGGCTCTGTGGTCAGAGACTTGAGACCAATGTTTCCACCTCTGTGACCAAGAACAAAGACTTTGCCACTCTAGTCCTCGCTGTTCTGATCTGTAGGACAGCCAACACATTCTGTATTTTCTCTTTTTTAAAAAAATATTTTATTATTTTTATTTTATGTGTATGAGTGTATTGTCTGCATGTATGTGAGTACGCCTGTGTCGTGCAGTGACACAGAGGTCAGAAGAGGGCATCAGATTCCCCTGGAACTAGAGTTAAGGATGGTTCCTAGCCGCCATGTGGGTGCTGGGACTCAAACTCGGGTCCTCTGCAAGAGCAGTCAGTGTTAACCACTGAGCCATCTCTCCAGCCCCACATTCTGTATTTTCACAACTGCCATAACTCAAGATGTTCTTTCCTTTGAGTAAGTTATTTTATTTCCCTCCCAAGGAGGTTTGAGAGTCATAAGCCAAAATCATGGGCCCTATGGGTTACAAAAAAAGAGACCAGAGGCCATAACAACAAACCTCGCAGCTGTCTCTGAAGAAGTTAGAAGGAGCACAGAGGCCCAAGTCTCCCCATCACATCTGTGGTCCATGACAAGCCTGATTCTGAGCTGAACAGCTGTTAGAAGGTCAAGATCCTGGACACCAGTCTAGCCTTTTGTTCCAAGTACAACAATGGGCCATGGATAGGGTGTGTGTTGGCCCACAAGCCTGGGCGGGGACATCTGGCTTTCAAAACTGGAAGTCAGAATCTCAGGACAAGCCTGAGGGCACAAAGGTGTCTCGCCTCATTAGCTCAGTTTATCATAACACATATTTTCTATACGTGGCTTTGTCAGTGGTATGTGGATGAATCTAATCCACAGGGTCCAGTGATGTGGGTAAAGTCCAGGTGAGCCCTAGGTAGGTGAAGTTTAATATAGGAGTCCTGTCCAAGGACCCACATTCTGCTGACTCTTAATTCTCTACCCTTTGGTCATTTGTGGCCCTTTGCGTTCACAGCCCTCTGTTGCATGAGGGAGCTTCATTGATGAGAGCTGAGAGATGCATTAATGACAGTAAGAGCCAGGGGAGGAGGTGCATGACCATCTGGAAATAGAGTCTTACAGGATCCTGGGACCTTGCTCATATGAACTTACAGCAATGGTAACAACATGCACAAGACACATGCAAACTCAAACAGACAAAAACCCAGCATAGAATTGTGGAAATGGGTAGTAGGCCCCAATCTTGGCTGAAGAACTATTGGGCAGCTCATTACTGCTGGGAGAGAAAGAGCTGATCTTCTTTAAGAGAGTGACTCTTGCTTGATAGGCTGACTAGACCCCAGGGGATGAACTTGCAATGAGGGATGTCTGGGAACACTAACTTGACTTGATAGATCTTAACAAAAATGACAGACTGCATAAAATCTAGCGGGGGGGGGGGAGTGGGGGGGGTTGGCTATGGGAGAGTGCCAATGGGGAAGGGGGTATAAAGATGATTAAGTGTTGTTAATGAAACAATCAAAAATTCAATAAAAATATACAAAAAAGAAAATAAGTGAGAAAAAATTTAAAAAGAGAAAAATCATATTCTTGGGTCTCAGCCTATACTCACTGAGTCACCATCTGCTTTACCAAGCCTCTCAGGTCAGTCCAGTAAAGCTATAGTTGGCCAACTAGGGGTCTAAGATATACTTAAGGGAAGCAGCTAGACATGAGCAATGAAAAACAAAATAATGACAGAAAGTAGGCATTCTGTCAGAAGAGATATCAGGAAAACTCCACAGGATGAAGAACCACCCAGCAGTGGGCAGAGTCGTCGATCAAGCTGAGGGAAAGCGAGGGCTGACACATCGTGAGATAGGTCAGAGTTTCACACCTCACTGGCTGCAGAAATTCAAATGGAAAAAAACCAGGAGTGATTGAGTCATGCGCATGTGAGAAGAGTTTGTTTAAAGCAGATACTGAGCTTGTACTTCCCATTGTCCAGGAGAGAAATTTTTGCTTAAATTTACCCAAACAGATTCTTTGTCAACCAAGGGGCCAAGCAACCAGCTGAACTCAAAGGCCATCAAACGTCATCCTGAATATGCCACCCTCCTGAAAGGTCATAGTGAGGAAGAAGGCTGGAAAAAAAGAGACGTCATCATAAGTAGAAAATGAGAAATGAACTTATTCCTTAGGCCTATGCTAAGAGAGTTCCTACTTGGAAAATCTGAGCAAGGGGCTCTAGGAGCACACTTTGTTGTTTTCTGAGACAGGGTCTCCCTGTAGCCCCAGGAGACCTGGAAATCACTATGTAGACCAGGGTGGCCTCCACCTCACAGAGACACCTCTGCCTCTGCTTCCCAAGTGCTGGGATTAAAGGCATGTGCCACCACACCCAGCTTTAGGAGCACATTTCTAAAATATTAATGTTTAATAAAGGATTCTACCTCTCCTAGCTTAGGAGGTCCTCTTGAGAACTGCTTGATTTCACTCATCCAACAGCAGGAGATTGGTGCCAACAATAGGGAAAGATCTCTATATTCTATTCAACACACGTATTTTAAGTTGCACAGGGTTTTGGTAATTTATATATTTCCACCAGAACACCTTGGAGAAGCCAAGAATAATTTGTTTGGAACCCCAAGTGCAGAAAATAGCCTAGGTCAAGGTGGAATGGGACCAATGAAAGATCAATGGGAACCTTCTGGGCTTTTCAAGACAAAGTCCTTATCATCCTTTTAAATTTTTCTAGTTAAAATGGGGGAATGTATTTGAAATTCAGTACCATTTCCCCTAAGTCAAATGACTAAAAAGAACAGTTACCAGATCACTAGATGTGAGACTTTACAGACACATCAGTTACACACATATTCACACACACATACACTGACGCCTCTCAGCCACTGAAGACAGTCACTTACTGGCCTTGAGAGACAAGAAGGAAATCAGGCAGAAGCCAGACCTGGTGGCTCCTACCATTTGAGAGTCTGAGGCAGAAAGGGGTGGCTCTGAGTCCAAGCCAGCCTGGGCTACATAGTGAGTTCCACGCCAGACTACAGTTTCTACAAACAGAGGAAGATCCTATCTCAAGACAAACAAACAAACAAGCAAACAAAAAGGCAAGCAGTCCACTGGCCACAGATGTCCCTCACAGTGAGCTTGGTGGTCGCACTTTCTCCTTAGAGAAAAACAGATTTGTAGGCTCCTTTCGGATGTGTGGGTAGATGCTCTGTCTTGCTAAGAGGAGTGGTGGGAAGAAATTGCTGAGAAAATTCTTAATTGGATTATGCAGGAAAGATGGGTGAGAAAAGTTAAAAGCTTTGTCCTCCACAGACTAGCAAATAAAAAGCCCAGTACCAAGAATGGGTTACCACTCTTGGAGCTGGCAGGGATCCCACAGATCCACAAACATTATGGATATTGGCATTGCTCTTAGTTACCCTCCAGAAATTGACAGTAAGGCCCTGCTGCTGAAGAGAACACACACTTCAGTCATAGAAAAAGGAGAAATTAAGCTGCTACTTATCGCAAAGCTTCACCCCTACAGGCTAGCTTTCATAGCGCTTTGAGGCATTATATACACACTACCAAAAGAAAAAAAGTAATCATAAATCTTACCCAGCTGTGAACACTGTAAGCTACAAAACTGGACTAGTAAGATATGCCCACTGGTACAATAGTGGCACAAATGTTATGGGAATAACCAAACACTTTCTGATTGGCCTTAATGCCTGCTCCACAACATGGAGCTCATATCTGGCACAGTTATCTGGTCCAAGAACCTGTGGTTAGGCAGGTCAAAGGCCCTATGAGAGAACTTACTATTATTCTGCTAAATGGACACAGTATTAAACTGACTCCTAATGACTTATCATTATACCCAAAGATTAGTGCAACTCTCAGTCCTCATTAGAGAAGCTTCTATTGTAGTGGATGGCAATTAACAGTTCCACAACTGATCAATGAGCAGAGAATAAGAGACTGTGGAGTGCTCAGCCCTAAATGGGACGTCTATATCACACCCCTCTTCCCAAGGCTCAGCCAGAGGTGGTGGATGACTATAACAAAACAACATTTTCCAAACACAACAGGGGAGTTGCACAAATGAACTCACAGTGGTTGTGGCAGTATATACCAAATCTGAGCAAGCTCAAGCTCAAGACAAACAAAAATCCTTGCATGGAAGGAGGAGGTGGGCACGAAGTCCTACCCCTAACTGTGAGACTATTGGCAACTGATAGATGCTGGGAGAGGGAGAGTCAGTTTCCTCTTTAAAAATTTTTTTTAAAAATTTTATTTTACATGTATGAGTATATTGCCTGCATGTGTGCAAGTGCACTCATGTCATGCAAAGCCTGCAGAGGCCAGAAGAGGGTATCAGAGCCCCTGGAACTGGAGTTACGGATGGTTGTTAACTGCCATGTGGGTGCTGGGAATTGATCCCAGGTCCTCTAGAAGAACAGCAAATGTTCTTAACTGCTAAGCCATCTCACCAGTCCCAAATCAGTTTTCTTTAAGGGTATAACTCGTGTTCCAGGGGATGGCCACATACTCAAAAAGTATTTGAACAATACAAATTGGACTTGATGGATCTTTTAAAAAGGGGGTTCAACGTTAGTTGTGTAGGGAGGTGGGGGTGTATTGGGGAGGAGATAGGGAGGGGGTAAATATGATCAAAATATATTGTATGAAATTCTCAAAGAATTCATAAAAATATCATTTAAATAAACCTTGTTCTGCTCTTCCCTCATAGTCTCCTCCCGACCTACTATGGCCACATTTACGAAGTTTCAATGACAGAGGAAGGAAGAAAGAAAACCCCGTTTTGTTTTGTTTTTTAATCCTTAGATGTCATCTTATTCCTTCATTTTTGTGGCCTTTTGTCTCTGCCAGTTTCCATAGCAACAAAAACCAGCAAGCAGTTTGCATCCCTCTCTTCAGCTTGTGTGCAGATAACTCCAAACAAGGTTGCAAACAGCTCTGGGTTGAGGAAGAAAGTGGAAGATTCCTTTCTTCGTGTATACTGATGTGGGGTTATATTGTGAAAATACATATTTGTTTCTGCGCTTTGATCTCACACAATATTTTTTGCTATCCGTTTTATTTTTTTAGAGCATGTCTTTGTTTCTGATACAGGAAGAGGGAGCAGTAAGTTTCATATTTAGGGAAGGAGTTGAGAAGATACAGACACATAGAGAATAAAATACTGAGAACATAAGGCGCATCACATGATCTTACAGAAATAACACCCTACAATCTTCTGTAGGTATCTGGGAGGGGCAGGAATTATTTTCTGAAAGGGTGCTACTCTCCTGAAATGTTTCCAAAACCCATCAATGACCCACCAAGCTATTAGGTACAATTTCGTATGAAGGCAGGATAGATATTTGCTTTTACCATTCTACAAGTAAAAATCTGTTGCTTGAGTGCTGTCTCCCAGTGTGTCTTGTTCTTTCCTTGCATGATTTTTCCATAATGTGAAACAGGTGGTACTATGGTCACACCTAGGGCTCTCTACGAAGTACGCAGCAGCAGCTGGCACGGGTGATTTGGGGCCAAGATGAAATAACAACACTATACTCCTTTTCAAGACACTAATCTTTATTTAGGCACCATACTATTAAGATATTATACATATCAAATTATGCTAACAAGATTAATAGGTGAAAGTTCTAGGTCAAGCTGTTATATAAATATTTCAGGAAAATGAACATATGTATTAGTTTTCTATTGCTGTTATAATAAATTATCACAAATTTAGAGACTGAAACTATAAAAACTTATTGTGAAACAGTAGTACAGGTCCCAGCTGTCCCAATGAGGGTTTCATTAAGCTGATACCATGTCAAGATTAAGTCAAAGTGTTGGCCAGGCTGGGTTTCATTAGGTGTCTGTACCCGTTCCTTTGTCATGTTACACCTCCCAGAGGTTGTCTGTGTCTATGACTCAGGGCTCCATCTTCCATCTTCAAAGTCAGCAGTGCAGCATCTTCAGGTCTCTCTTAACTTAATCCCATCTGCAAAGGACCTTCAGCTGGTAGGTAACATGCTCATAGGCTCCAGGAAATAAGATGTGGCCATCTAGAAGGGGTGCTATGTATTCTACCATAAGACCTCTTTCATAAAATCATGCCTAAATGATAATCATGTTTTAATTTGATCCTGGTCTTACTCCAAGACTGACAAGATAATCTTTTCCAATTTGCCCTAAATCCTAGTACAGTCACATGTCCCACTCTCTGGCCTCAGGCCAGGTTGACAGCAAATGTCCTGCAGTTGCTGCGGAGCACGAGCCCATCCACTCAAGGGCAGTGTGCAGCTGGACATGTTCTCTCCCACCTGCTCTCCCTCTGCCTACATTTGCCTCCATCCCAGAATGGTGTCTCCCCGCCCCAATCTCTGTCAAGACAAGGCACTGGCTTCTGCCACACAGATGGCAAAGCCTTGAAGATAGTGAGAAATTGCTTCAGTGTTGAAAATTTGTTCTCGAAGCACATGAATGCCTTGCTTTTCTATTGATTTTACACCTGTATCTACAATGTTTTGAACTCCCTCTGTTTTTAATCTCCGTTTCTCATTTTAACCCCTTTATTAGATCTTATTAAAGTGTACTCTTGGTTTTTCTAGCCACCTGCATAGCCTAATTTCTGAAACCTGTGTCTTCTCCAGTAGCTGGGTAGCTGTTTCCTGTGCCATGACGGACTTCCATCACCTCCTGCCTGTTCAGCTCCGGATATTGTACCTAGATCTACCCACTGCAGCACACCGCCCTTCCTCCTAATGTGGTCCACTGTGTCCCACCAGGCTGCTGCCTTCCTCATCCTGTTTGTGTGAGCCGCTTACTGTTGAGATGATCCATCCCTGTCTTCAGACCCCTTCCTTTAGGGGTTTATAGTATATATGTACATGTTAAAACCATAAACACACACACACACACACACACACACACACACACACTTTGTCTCCCAGCACCTGCCATGGAAGTCCCCATATGTTTCTGAGATAACTATTTGCATTTTAATTGGTAGCTCCAGCTTCTGGGTCAGAGGTAACTCCACACTGCACAATAATTTGTGATGGAGGAAGGAATGTATTCAGAGCCCTGTTTTCTGAAATAGAAAATATTGTGACTTTTTATGCAATGATGCCATCACTTCTCAGCCTGCTGTGACTGTGACAGCTGTAGAATGATGGAGCCTGCCCTCATCACCCTCAGCACACGCCATCTCCCACAGAGCCACATGGTCCAGACACTAGCCACAGGAACATTTCAGCCACTGTTTTCCCTGCAACTTCATCCCACATCAAACGTCATAAACTTACTCACCAAGCTAAGCAGTCCAGACCTGACAGGCATCATGGTACTGACATCTGTGATCACTGAGCCAGTTTTTTTCTTTTGTTCTAAACAGGTAAGAAAAGAGACATCAACCTTGCCTTCCTTCTACCACTGTCCAATGTCAAGTAGAGGATAGGTGCATGCTAGAGTCCAGATGTTTTCATCACTAAACATCTTAATGAGATGATCCTGGCCAGAGAAAGTATGCTCACCGACTTAAACCTAAAAGATTACTGTTATATGTTTGATTTCCAAGAAGAAAACAAAGTTGGGAGTGAATAAAAGTTTGATTATATAATTGACTAATTATATCATTTCTCCACTGATGATAACAATGTTTAAACAAAATAGGCTTATTAGTGAAGGTTCTAACCTTCACTTAACCTTTTGGCATTAAGACCAAAATTTTATTTTTATTCCCCTATCTTATATACCTCTACTGTTCTAATTAATTTTGATCACAGAATTTCAAAAATAATCCCCCCTTTTAAAATATCAAACCTTTTTGTGGGACCTGCTGGTATGCTCTGAAATATTTTCTGCCCCTGTTATTTACAATGTTTGAAGTAGACTAAAAAGACCCTTTGACCTCTTCATTGTCAAAATGACAAAATACACATTGACTTACATAGAGACATGTACTTATACCAACACACAGATACAAAAGCATACATGTAAGCAACCTGAAAGACTAGCCAAGCACAAAGAACAGATGGTCTTTGGGTACTTATTAACTTTGTGACCTTGGACACATTACTGAGTATCTCTGACACATCATCTATCCAATGAAGTTATTAATATTGAAAACGGAGAAATGATATTTGAGTATTTCATCAAGATTTTGTAAGAATTAAGTGAATACATCTAAAGCATTTGTAAGTCCTTGGAAGTAAATGTAATGAGTTCCTTGTTTCTGTTTTAAAGGATGATGGTCTTGGTGATGGGGATGAAGGTGGTGAAAGTGATGGTGGTAGCATTGATTGTGGTGATGGTGGTGATGAAAAAAGTGGTGATGCCGACAGTGGTGATGAGGGTGGCAGGGATGAAGTGAGCAGTCACGCTGACAGTGGAGATGAGGGTGGCGGGCATGGTGGTGATAGAGATGGCTAGTGACTGTAGTAATAGTAATAGTGGTGGTGATGGTGGGAATGATACCAGCTTAATGGTAGCAAGAATTAGAGAATATGGAGAGTGTGGGTAATAAAACCATATATGGATACAGCTGACACTAATGAAATACTGTCCTGGGGATATAATCCTTATAATAAAGCTGAGATGAACTGATTCAATCCTTGTGCTCCAGACTTTACAGCATTGGCTCTACAAGTCACAGCAACCTAGACTAGTAGGCATTGCTAGGCTCATTTAACAGACTGAGAAGCAGACCTGCCATAGGAAAGTAAGTGCCACACACACACACACACACACACACACACACACACACACACAAAATGGACAGCCATACAACCAGGATTCTGTCATTCAGCAAACATTCTCCCCTCTGCCAGTCCAGCTCCAAACTCAGCACTTCCTATAGCTCGGAATTCCAGGAAGCAGGCAGGCAGAGATTCACAGCAACAGTACAGGGGACAGCCCAGAGGCTGAGGAGTAGAAATGGAATGCAAGTGGTGGAGGCGATCTGGGGACTGAGAGGTGGAGAACAGGTTCAGAGCAGGTGTGGGAAGCCAGGGAGGAGGAAAAGCCTCCAATGACATCGCACAGCCCAAGAACACGACCCAGGGCGAGGCCAGCCAGACCCTTCCAGTCAGTTCTGCTCAGTAACAGCAACTCTCCACGTTTGCCTATGGCAAGAGATGATTACTCTTTTTTCAATTGAAGAGATCGTCAAACATTTTAAATTACAATTGTCAGTAGTGAGATGGTGTTTCATCATGTGAAATGATCTAAAGCTGCAAAGCATAAAGCCTTCTTTACACAGCCAAGGAATGGCTCCCTGCAGAGAGCTAAACCTCAAGCACAGAGCAGCCTCCCTTCTCCCAGAGACAGTGGGAGGAACATTAGCAAGTTTCCCAGGCTGGAAGGAAAAATGAAGACTTTGACTTTGGAACAGTCAGCACACACAAACACACACACACACACACACACACACACCATATACACATACACCACCTACACACTCCACAAACACACACATATACCATACATAACACACACAGACATATCACATACACACACAGAGAAATGGACACACCACATACATACCACAAACACACACATACCATACATAGCCCCCCACACACACACATCACATATACACACAGAGAAATGGACATACCAGATACACATACATACAGAGAGGGATGCACCCACCACATACACACAAAGAGAGAGACACATACCATAACCATACCCAGAGATACACACACCACATATACCACATACATACACATATTATGCATAGCGTACAGATACACACAGAGGAGCACATACCACATATACACACAGAGATGTGCACATCACACACATACAGCATACAGAGAAACAAAGAAATGCACACAGCACATACACACACAGCATACACATACACCACACACACACACATGAAGGGTGTGGCCTTCCTACTGCCTTACATTGGCTGCTCACTTGAAAAGCCAAGCCAGCCTGACAGATGCAGTCACAAAGCTGTACACAGGCTTCAGGAAAGCAGACAAGACCTTGTCCTGTGGGGCTAATGGGGGAGAGGTGAAGCCATGAGAAGTTTAAAGGGGAAGAAAATAGCAGCTCCTAGCCACATGCTGTATTACCACTGCTTCCCTCACACAACAGAAGTTACTAATGAGCAGCAAAATTGTCTATTTGTGGGTTCCTTTCTTGTGTTCTTCCATAACCATTGAAGGTGCAAATGAGCCACAAGTCTGCAAAGTGCCAGGCAGCAGGAAGAGAGTGAAGCCACGGATCTACCTCAGTCCATGCTTTGTCCCCATGGTCACACTGAGATCATTAGGGAGAAGAAAGGAGGTGGGAGGGGACAAGGGGTTTCCAGACACGGATCTACCTCAGTCCATGCTTTGTCCCCATGGTCACACTGAGATCATTAGGGAGAAGAAAGGAGGTGGGAGGGGACAAGGGGTTTCCAGACACCGGGATGGGAGACCAGGATGGAGAGAGGACAAGCGCCAGTTTCAGGCATCATTTATGTGACCCCAGGCTGCTTCTGGACCATGTGTGCCGTTTGGGGCTGCTTCTGTCTCACAACCCAGCTCTCAGGAGTTTCCAAATGACAGGAGGCCACTGGATGCCGGGTCCTGAGACAGTCCCTATTGCATGCCTCAATGTAGAGAGTTCTGAAAGACCCCAGCACCAAGATGGCCCTTTCTCCATCTTACCTTCTGCTTCAGTCCTCGGACCTCAGAACAACAAAATCAAGACACAGAAGGAAGAAGCATCGTTAATTGCACAAATATTTGCTGAGCACCTTCATGTTTCAGGGCATGTTCTAATATTCGAGAATACTACCATGAAGACTGGGACGAAGAAAGACCATGAGCAGGAACCTGCAGCTAGGGCTTCGTGGCAGCAGGCTGTGGGGCAGCCCCTCTGCTGTCCCCTGTGGCTCCTTTGAAGTGGACCTGTGCAGCAGAACACAACCAAAGCCACTAGCAAAAATCCAGCCCCACCTGGCTTCACCTCTATTCTTGAGACACAACTTACACCATTTCCACAGCACACTTAGGGCAGAGCCCCAGCACTAGTGCTGAGATAAGAGACAGGGAGAGGCACCCATCAGTTCTCTGGACACTGGGAGTGCACGTGGTCGAGATATGCTCTGACCTCGGTACACAGGGTGGGAGTTCCTGAAGCAGAACAGAGCTGAAGGTCATGGGGGGCACCAATCCTCTCCACCCACTCCTTAACAGAACCACCCGTCCCCTCCAGCTTGGTGACACTCACTAAGTCTCCTGACCTCTATTTCCCCTCCCTTAAATGGGACACCATTCAGGCTGCCCCAGTGCGTCCACTGTGTGATATGGTTTGGATCAGAATCACTGAGGCTGTACTAACCAAGCAGTTTTTGTCATTGTCTCCTATTGATTCAGCATCCCTGGGAGAAACTGCAGGCACTCACAGGAGGTGCAGACAGAGGTGGAACAAAAGATCCTCCAGATGGTTTTGCTTCCCACCCCTCTAGGACCTGCCCTAGACTGCAAACCATTTTCCCAAATCTTTACCAGCTAGCTGCCTGGCAGCTTGCCACAGATCAATAAGTCTTCTTCAGAGTTCCAACTTGCAAAAATATTTACTGTACATAATTTAATAGAACCCTCTCCTGGATAAGGAGCTGACACTTTTAATTACCTGCATCAAGTGCTCTCCTCCTATAGGACCTGCCGCACACGTGGCTCAGAATGCCAAGTACATGCAGTTCTTAGTGCTTTTGCCACTGATTTGGAAAGAAGAGAGGGAGTTTCCGTGGAACAGTGATCTCCAGTGTGATGCGGGGCAGGGGACACATAGGCAAGCCAGAGACATAACTATTGGCATAACTTTCTTTGCTAGAAGAAATTTCATTTTCTCCCTTATCATTTTTTTCTATTCCCTCTTAGATCTTCACACACTCATACACAGGCTTTTTTTTCTATTCCCAAGGACTTTGACTGGGCATCTTCTTTTGGACTTTGCTGGGGGCAGCTAAGGTTCTGTATGTCCCAAAAAGCATACAATGAGGCAAGAACCACACCTCCTGTGAAGCAGACCTGGTCTCATCCTTATAATGTACTTTACTTCAAATCTATAAAATGAGTCTGCCTGGGGGCAATATCATACCTACTCTTCAGACAAGAAAAATCAAAACCCAGAGAAGTTATATGACTTACCTAAGGTCAGCTACTAGTCAGTCACCATGTCAGATCTTGTCATGGTCTGAATGTGAAATACCCCCACAGGCTCTTGTGTCTGAACTTATCCCCCAGTTGGTTGTGCTATTTAGGGGAGGTTGTGGAACCTTTTGGACACAGGGCCTAATTGGCAGACATAGGGCTGCAGGAGCAGATCAAGAAGGTCATATGCTGCCTGGTTCCAGCCCAAGGTCTCTGCTTTCTGATTTACCAAGATGTAATAGGTCATACCAGAAGCTCCCACCACCATGGACAGAACCCCGGCTGACATGTCGTCCCTGCCATGAAATCATGAGCTAAAATAGATCTTT
>NW_008359625.1:6816535-6847613 GCF_000622305.1 Nannospalax galili | reverse complement strand
GCAACCATGCTCTGCACAGCACCTAAAAATTTGTGGGTGTACAATAAATATTCAGCTCCTAACAATCCCCACACTTGCTAATGATTGTGTGGGCGCATTTGGTTTCATCCGTAGAAAAGCCAAATTAGAGATTGCTGAAATCAGAAAGGGAATTATGAACCCAAGGTAGGTGTATTTGGCAGTGACAAAAAACAAGGCTGAGGAAGCAGTGAGGCAGGAAAATGGGAACCTTGACTCCTACATGAATCACGAGGAATCCCAGACTGGCCAAGTCCCACCAGCTAATATGCAATTGAGCCACAGGAATGCTCGTGTCCAACGCTCTTTCCAACAGCATAGAATTTTATAGCTGGAAGTTTAACTGAGATGCCACTGGGATGTGGAGTGGGGGGAAGGTGGTAATCTGGGCCACTTCCAGCAGCTGCTGGTCTGCTAGGGGCAGAGAAGTGATGGAGTAGGAAGGAGATGAAGGTAAAATTCTGGATTCAAAGTGGATGGGGATGACTGATTCTTCGGTCAAGTACTCTCTGGTGTACAGAAGACGCATGCAAGGAAAGCTGTGTCATTCAGCATGTGGAAAGTGAGCAGTGTATTAATGCTCAAAACGCTGAATGAAGCATGCAGGTCAATCAGCATGGGAGCGAATTTGCAACATGTGCAAGGTAGGAAACACTGAGGAAACATGGCATGTTTTGCAGATTGCAGGTGAGATAGGCGATTGGTATGATTTTGTGAAGGACTGAGCTGTGGGCAGGAGACAAACTTGTCTGCATTTCATACCCGGACTCCCTAGGCAAATTCAACTGGCACACTCCTGAATACATGCTGTTGTTTTCTGCAATTTAAAAACAATGTTTAGGAGAAATGCTTGAAAACCTTCATAGATATTTATATGACATTGCTACATCTCTAAATTGATAATGTTTCTCTACAAGGAGCTGGAGGGATGCTGAGGGAAGAGAGTTGTGTGGAGGAGAGAAAGGATCAAAGCCCACAAAGGGATGGGTTGTGATGATACAGCTCCAGGACTGCTGACTGGTCTTAATGAGCAGAATACTTTGACCCAAAGTGAATGCACATATAGATGTATAAATACATATACCAACTATATGATGTTAGTAGCCACCCAGATAAAGGCAGTGGCCTATAGAGGGTCCCTTTCATTTGTGGATGTTTTCCCTTCTTTTTCCCCTCCTTCCATTTATTTTATGGTGCTTGAGATTAAATCCAGGGCCCTGAACATGCTAAGCAAGCACTCTACCAGTGAGCTATACTCCACACCTCTGTTCATGAGCAGATTCTAATTTGTGTGTGTGTGTGTGTGTGTGTGTGTGTGTGTGTGTGTTTTCACATGAGGGAGGGATGGATATGTGTGTGCACATACATATGTATGCACATGTAGAAGACTCCTTCGGTATCATCCACCTTGGTTTTTGAGGTGGCTCTCTCACTGGGAGCTGGGGCTCACAGATTAGGCTAGGCTGGCTGGTCAGCGAACCCCTGATGGCCATCTGCTTCCACCTCCCCAATGCTGGGATCACAGTACGCATCACCAAGTCTTTTCTGTTGTCATTTAATCTTACCTCCTAATCCATATGAGGGGCAAGGGTTTTTGTTTGTTTTTGTTTTAAAAATTCTTTTATTTATTGTTTGGGAATTTTAAATGCCCAGACTTTTTACATAGGTGCTGATGACAAGTCCTCAGGTTTGTGTGACAAGCTCTTTACTGATAGTTATCTCCCAAGTCCTCTCTCCTTTTGAAAATAGAATGTATTTTGGGGTAATTAAAAGAATATGAGTTTAAAATATTTGGAAGATCAGATACACAATTGATACCTAAATCAAGTATTAATGAACAAAACTGTACATGGCAATTTGGAAGAAGGTCTTAGATTCTGATCTTCAGCAGAGATTATTCAGAACCTTAAGTCAGGCTCCACTGACTTGGAATGGTAGATCTGAAGGCCAGAGCTGGTCTATGGAAAGTCACATCCAGGAAGCTGTGCCCCTGCTCACTAGGAGGGTACAGCTACATGTGCCCGAAACACGAGGGAAAGCTAATCCAGAGGACACCACCTCAGGGAGAAATATCCCAAAGGAAATGAGGAGGTTCTGAATGAGAAAACAAAAGTTAAACCAAATAAATTGGTAGCGACGTAGAGAATTACAATCAAGGAGACCACTGGGAAAATCTGGAGATCTGCCACAGGAGGGCATGCAGTGACTATCCCTAAACACTCGCCTCTAAGTTAAACACATAGTTCATCACCCCTCTTTGCCCATAGCATCTTCGCTGAAACTGTGTTCATCAAATACCAGTCATTCCCTTGACCGCTTTCTACTTCCAACTACCCCTCCCCCTTTCTCTTTTGCTTTGCAGCAGAATTTTTCCAAAGAGGTCACTGTAGTTGGTATGTCCTATGCCTCATCTACTTTCTCCTAAAATCAGTATGCTGATATTTTTGCTTCTTCAACTTCCCCAAACCTGTTCTTTTCAAGCTCACCCTTGCACTTGTGCTGCTGAGTCCACAGAAATCTCATCTCTCTCTTTGTTTTTCCCATTGACAGCATCTGTCACAATCCATCATGTCTGCACTTTGAACTGTTTTATTCACATGGCTTCTAAGCACCACACTGTTGGGGTTTCCTGATAACTCATGGGCTCATTTTTCCAACTGCTTTTTCCTCATTTCCTTGAACTCTGAACTTTGGTGTGTCCCAGGTCTCTGCGCAACTACTTACATTTGTTCCCTTGGTGATATCATCTTGTCTGTGGCCTTAAAGACTATCTATATGTCAGAGACTTCCAAATTTATGTCTCTAGTCTCTGCCTCACATTGAACCCCACACTTGCAATCCTTTGCCTACTTAATATCTCCACTGGGATGTCTAATAGACAGGCTTAACACATTCAACCCTTCCACTATAAATCCAATTTGCTCTGCTGTCCTCATTTCAAGGCTGCAGCCTGGGAGGAGTCAGCATTGACTTTTCTTTCACATCTAGTGCATGAGCAACTCCTATTGGTTCAAACTTCAAATGAAGTCAGAAGGTAACCACTTCTCACATCCTCCACCACTGCCTTCCTGGTCAAAGCCTGTCATCCCTTGCCTGCATTGGTGCAAATTCTGTTCCCTTTGTCAGTCCTTCTGCCTTTCGTATGCATCCAACACAGGAGCTTAAGTGATCTGGTGAAGATATGTCATCATTCTTTTCAAATGCTCTAATGGTTTCCCATTAGACAGCTTCCCCACTTCATTTCAATCTTACCTCCCTGGACTCTATATCAAGACCACCCCCTCACACACAATCCAGTATCATTCTCCTTCCGGCACCATTGTGATCTTTCTGAGACATCTGGCCATATTCCTCTCTGACTTAAAGCCCTTCTGTGGGGTCCTCCTGTACTCCTGTACTCCTGTGTATTGTAGGGCTGTGCAACTCTCTGGCACTGGCCCTCATCAGCTCCTTCAGCTGGTACAGATTCTGAATACACAGGGTGATTTAGCCTATGTTAGAATGCTTTTTGATGAGTTTCCCTGTTTGGATGAGTTTGATCTCCCCAACAAGAGTGTTTTTAGCTCTTAGAACTGGGATCACATACCCTCTTTATTCTCCATTCCTTCATCAGCTTCTTGATTAAGGTAGTTTGTTTTAGACCTGTCAAATTAATGGGGCAGAATGGACTATACAACTCATATAAAGGGATACTTGGCACACATTTCTGAGTCATGAGTTGATTTTCTGCTCCCAACATATCTGCAGTGGCTATTATAGAATGTGCTGTAGAAGGGTTGAAGGCTTCTATACCACCCATTTGATTCAACTGGTTTTTCAATTATTTGGGGCCAAAACAACAAGGAAAAATGACTTTAACCGAATATGTTGCAATGCTAGAGATGCTTCATCCCCTGGGACAAGAATAAAAGGCATCTCTGCTGCCTTGATAAGCATCAGAGCTAAAGGATGATGGTGGTGGTTCAACAGGCTGTCTGCTGCCTTATATAATTTGCTGCATAGTCATAGGATGTAATTGGTCATGAGGATGACAACCAGGGTAGTCAGGATATCAGAGCCTGAGCTCTTCATCTTGTCTTCCATGGGATGGTGCCTGAGACTCTGTCCACAGAGACACTGCTACTTATATGCACCCTGGTGGGGCAATGGGGAGTGGATCTGAGGAGTTCCATCACTTCACTCAAAGCTAAAGTTGGACTAGAGAGGAGTATCACAAGCTGCCACCTTGAAGTTTATAACACCTCAAGCACACTTTCTCTCTCCCGGGGGCAGGGGGGGATACAAAGTTCTCTTATTGTTTGTGCCTGGTCATCCTTGAAGAGCTGTTTTCTACTTTGAAAGACTTCCAGCAGAAAGTACTCAAGGTCTGCCTATGTCCAGAATTCATGAGGAAGCCAGGGATGGTTTGACTTGGTGTCTCTCCAAAGTGTTGTTACCTTTCACTTGGAGTTGAATTACTCCTGCGCTACATCACGTGGGTATGATGCTGGTTCAGAAATTGCTGCAACTAGAGTTGTAACTTTAATAGAATGCCTTCTATTGAAATACAATTGCACAATTTATTGGTTTACCAACATTCTGGCTCAATTATTTTCATAGTTTAGGATAAATATGCTTTATTTAAAAAACCATGACATAAATAGTACAAGTTAAGCTATCCCAATTTTACACTCATGTCTCCTATGCTAGTCTCATTTGGCCTATACTTCATTTCTGATGCAAATGCTTTAAAGGTACTAAGTAATGAGCCACCAGCATCTCCAGTAGTGATAAAATAAAATTTAATATCATTCCTGAAAGACACGGAGAATCTTGTAATGCCCTTCTAATATGGTACATTAATAATCAGACATCAGAAGGGAAAGTATAGTGGGTTAGAGGATATTAGATCATTACCAACATCTTAGACTTTGAATAATGTAAACATGGCTTTCTTTAAAAGATAAAAATGCCGCCGAGCATGGTGGCACATGCCTGTAGTCCCAGCACTTGGGAGGCAGAGGCAGAAGGATCTCTGTGAGTTCAAGGCCAGCCTGGTCTACATAGTGAGTTCCAGGACAGCTAAGGCTACAGGGAGACCCTGCTTCAAAAATACAAAAAAAAAAAAAGATAAAAATGCAGCTGGTTTCCTAAAATGGTGATCTCATGGCAAACAGTAAATCTTTTAAAAAAAAATACCTTATTTGTTATTTTTTATTTTATGTGTACGAATGTATTGCCTGCATGTATGTAAGTACACTCGAGTCATGCAATGCCCAAGAAGGTCAGAAGAGTGTTTCAGATTCCCTTGGAACTGAAGTTACGACAATTGTTAGTTGCCATGTGGATCTAGAAATCAAATCCAGGTCCTCTGCAAGAGCAGCCAGTGCTCTTAACCACTGAGCCATCTCTCCAGCCCCACAAACAGCAAATTTAATTCAGCCCAGGGTTACAGAAAGACTACTAGTTCAAAGAACAAAATTCACAGTGCTTATGGCATTGTTTAGGGTGAACAGTATTAGATATGCACTCAGTTTGGAAATGAGAGCTCTGAGCTCAAGTGAGAACTATAGGCCTCTCTGGGATCACATGTCTTCTGAGGAAAAGCAGGCTAGCCGTTCACATCACCAACATTGTTCTTGAGATATGGAGGAGAAACTCAGGTCCCACCCTCTAAAATCCCACACGCTTACAGTAGGGAGAAGCCTGAGTGGATGAAGCCAATAACCAAACATGCTACCCACCCACCTCCAGGTTTCAGAAGAGAAAAATAGGGTATCAAAACTGCAAAGCAAATAAATGCGTTTCTCCAGTTCCTCTCTTCCTTAACTGCTTCCCTCACCATCCCCAGCCTGCAACTTGCCTTTCCAGCTCCATCCTCAAAACTGCCTTCATTTGTGATCTTACAGGTCACTGTGAGGTTTATCTAGAAACAAAATGCTAATGGTTGGGCTATATGGCTGTCTATGTCTGTTTGGTTATGCTATTATAAAACACTACAGTGCAGGTAATTTATTAAAAAACAGAAATGTATTGGCTTGTACTTCTAGAGACTATAAAGTCTGAAGTCAAAGGGCCATGGTATGGCAGGTGCTTTCTGCGTGAATCATTCCGTGGGAGAAGAGTGAACGGAGGGCAAGCAAGGCAGGAGGACAGAACTTGGCTTTCTTTAAAGAACCTACTCCTGAGATAACAGCGTGAATAAATTCATGAGCGTAGAACTCTCATGACCTAAACACCTCTTTTTTTGCTGTTGTTTTCTGTTCTGCTCTGTTTTGAGACAAGGTCTCCCTGTAGCCCGACCTGGCCTGGAACTCTCTATGTAGACCAGCCTGATCCCACTTGCATGTGTGCAGGCAATACACTCAGACATATAAAATAAAAATAATAAATAATTTGAAAAAGAAAAAGATATCCTGATGTCAATTTCTGGCCTTAATATGTGCCTCCATGGGCAAGTGCACACACATGCATGTGACACCACACATACAAACACACACATACAAACACAAACATACAAACACGCATACATATACATACACACATACACACAAACACGCACACATACACACACACATACAAACACACACATACAAACACAAACATACAAACACGCATACATATACATACACACATACACACAAACACGCACACATACACACACACATACAAACACACACATACAAACACAAACATACAAACACGCATACATATACATACACACATACACACAAACACGCACACATACACACACACATACAAACACACACATACAAACACAAACATACAAACACGCATACATATACATACACACATACACACAAACACGCACACATACACACACACATACAAACACACACATACAAACACAAACATACAAACACGCATACATATACATACACACATACACACAAACACGCACACATACACACACACAAACATGCACACATACACACACAAACACGCACACATACACACACACAAACATGCACACATACACACACACATACAAACACACACAAACACACATACACATACACCAAACATACACACATGAAAACACACAAACACACACATGAACACATACATACACATACACATATAAACACACATACAAACACAAACATGCACACATACACATACCCACACATACAAACATACACATTCACACACATACAAACACACATACACACACAAACATGCACACATACACACATGCAAAAGAAATGGAGGAGGAGGAGGAAAACTTCATTAATTTTTTTAGGAGGAGGAAAAGTTCTTTAATTTTTTTAGGAAGGATTTTGCCCCTTCCCCTCTCTCTGCTCAACATTCAGTATTTTCCTCCAGAAAATCAGTCTTTGCCTGATGAAACCATTCTGAGATGAAAATGTCACGAACTTTGTACTTCATAAAAAGAGACCACAGTCTGTACCGACTTTAGCATCTACCCATCTTTAGCAAACTGAGTTAGGGCATCAAGAAGAACTACGTTTCAGTCAAGTAAGTTTGGGGAGAACACAAAGAAAAGAGCAGGTCGAAGAACACAGGAAATGGGACCAGGAAGACCAAAAGAACTTCATGGCCTGGTCTACACTTGTGTCATCTAACACAGTGGTCATTCACCACATGTGATAATTATTAAAATGTCAGTTCCTTGGTCCCACTAGTCATATTTCAAGGACATGGCAGGTGGCTTCCATCCTGGACAGCATAGATAGAGAATTTTTCTGATGTTACAGAAAGTGCTACAGGACAGAACTACCCCAAAACAGAGACCCACAGGCTTCATCTGTAAAGGATTGGGTAGTGCATGTTTTATGCTTTTGTAGTATGCAGACAGCCATAGGCTATATGGAAATGAATCAGCACAACTGTTTACATAAACAGCATGTGGTTCTTAGGCCAGGTCCACCATGGCCTGACCTAGGGGCACTGTTTCTAATCTAAAGACGACCAATTCCCAGAATGCCTGAATTACTACAAAACATCTACTCATAACACTATAAACACAGCCAAGGTCTGAATAAGTCCAGCACAATTCCAGGACATTTATCTGTTCAAATAGCTCCAGAACATTATCATAACTGATAAAATACAAATTCATTTTCATATCATTACTGCTTTCCAAGCATTTGTCTTTGTGTATTATTCACAAGAAATGAACCATGGATTCTGCCTCTTTTATTATGTTTCTCTAATACAAGTAATGCATGTTTGATTTAGAAATATGAGAAATTCAAGATTGAAAATGAAAAAGAAAGCAAATCACCTAAGTTTCTACTCAGGAGATTTTTAACCATTGCATTAATATGTAAATAAAAATACATGGTTCCTTTGTTCACTGCTATAGACTTAGTACCTAGTGTCACAAAACTGAACACTGAGTGTCACAAAAATAGGAGTGTTTGTGGATGGACTTCAAGATCAGTGTAAACTTTCTGACTGCAATGGTAATGCTGGGTGTGTGTAAGCTTCTGCCTAGTTTCACTGGATTAACAAAGGAGTCTGGGACATAAAAAGAAGACCTCCTTAGTCATCCCCAGGACTGAAGCTACAAGGCCTTTAGGTTCCCATATATCTACAACTAAGTTTCCTGGTAAGGCCAACATTATTTTCCCAGGCAGTCTTCCATAACTAATCAAAGGCATGTATCTGAATCTAGACCATCCCAGGTAGAAAAGCTGCTTGACTTGAACATAATTCACTAGGGAAAGATGGAGGAGGACGCTTCTGATGTGGTTTATCTAAGTCTGAGAATAAGGACTCGGTGTGTAGAAAAGATCCCTCTGGGTTTCCCAAGAAGTTCAGGCTGATTTCACCTTTTGGGGGCCCTGTTGATTCAGCAGGCCTGAGCATGGTACTAATGAAGTCAGACCAAAAGCCTAATCTCCACAGGGACCAGCTAATGCAGAGATGTCACTGTTAGCATACCCAAGAGTCAAACAGCAAACACAGGCCTCTGATCCCCAGAGATGACGAGAGATGAGCAAAACCCTTTCCACAGTCCTTGGGATGCCCCTACTCTGGGTAGGCAATGCTCGTGTGACAGACAAAACCACCGCACTGTCATCACAATAAGGAACTAGGACCAAAAGGCTGGGAACATTTCTTCTTCAAGATGCTTTTATAATGGGGGGGGGGAACGACTTGAGATTTATAGAACCCATTTAGAATTCTCCCAGGCATTTTACCTGCATCTGTTCCATAAGTATGCAAGTTTAACTTTCCTTCTCAAGCTTCATAATACTGCACAGTCAAATCAGTGCCATTAATTGCTAAGTGTAAAGGGCTTTGAGGCCTAATGAAATCTTGAGGAAAGCGGGCTCCTCAGAAACAGCTCTATTTATAGATCCTCCATTTGCCTCACCCTCTTCTCTTATCTCTGTGAGCTTGGGTAGGAGCCAATGATTTCTTTTCTTTTCTTTTTCCCTTGCTTCTGAGAATGACCATCTGCCCCCACACTTGTTCTCCACCTGGCCTCCTAACCCTAATTGTGACATCCTAATCATTTCCCAGAGCAACGACCACTAAACTGCCAGATTATGACTTCAATAGTTGAGTATGGCTAAAAGCTAACCACCTTTTCAGAAACAAAAGGTTCTGTTTTATGTAAAAGATGTAGTTACAAAGAATCTGCTGAGATGGCCCACCAAACATGCAATCTACAGTAAACAGATTTATGGCTAAAACAAGATGTATGCACACACCAAAAGAGTAGCAAATGATTCTTGAAAGAAACTATATATTCTGATTTAAAACTATGATGAGGAAATCCCCTAAAATCAAACAGTTGCATTTCTCAAAACTGGGAACCAACCTGTGCCTTAAATGAGACACAGCTGTCAAGAGAACTTTTTGAAGGCATGCTGTGTCTCAACGGCTTGAAACCTGAAACTCAGCCTCTGTAGCCTCTCCTGCTACATTTTGGACACTATTTACCCAAGCCACATCTCCTGTTGGTGTTTAATCCCCACTGTGATGATCAAGAGGTCAGAAAAATGAGTATGAATATGGTGTTCAGGAGCGAGACCTTTAGAAAGTGATTAAGACTAAATGAAGTCATCAGGGTAGACAGCCCATAATTGAATACTGGTGTCGATGAAAGAAGAGAGACAAACCAGAGGCCACACGCACACATAAGTGCACATGCTCCTGGTTTCTCACCATGTGGTGCCCAGTATCACCTTGGGCCACTACCAACAACACAGTCACTACCAGATGCAGCCAATCTACTTCAAACAGAATCGAGAGCAAAACAAACCTCTTTTCATTGTAAAGTACCAACTCTGTGTTATTGTGTTATCATCAAATAAAACAACTAATATACCCTCCCAGCCCTCTGCACTCACTCTCTGAGCATTTATCCTCATCTCTGTTAATGGCAGCTTTAGTTTCAGTTGCTCTACCCTGAAATCTCCTGTGTGTCCTCTCTCAAACTGACACTCCACATTCAATCTGCCAGCAACTCTTGTTGGTCCAAAGTGCATCCAAAATCTATCACTTCTTACCTTTGCCCTCTGTAGCCAGGCCTAAGCCATGACATCCTGCTCCTGGAATAGTTAAATGACTTCCTGTGCCTCTGCCTCTAAATTTGCCCTGCCTTCAGACCATGGTCCAGTTAAAACACATCTTCCTTAGAGAATAAAAGACTGCGGAGAATGCGTCCCTGAATAGGACTCTGGTATTAAACCTCAGGGACCATTGCAGAAGAAGAGGCGGAAAGATTGTTAGAGCCAGGGGTGGTAGATGACCATAAGGAAACAAAGTCTTCCAGGCTCCTGGCAACTTGCTCATATGAATTTACAGCAATGATGACAGCATGCGCAAGACCCATGCAAACTCCGTCAGATAAACCCAGCATAGAACCTGGGAAAAGGTCAGGAGGCCCCAACCTTAGCTGAGGAAGTATTGGCAGCTGACCGCTACTGGGTAAGGGAGAGTTGATATTTAAGGGAATGATGCTAGGTAGGTTGATCAGGCTCCAGTGGATGAACTCACACCAAGAGACAGCTGAGTACTCAAACTTGACTCCATAGGTTTTAACATATACGTAAGACAGAATGCGTAAAGTCCTGAGGGTAGGCTATGGAGGACTGCAGACAGGGGAGGTCTAAATATGATTAAAATGTATTGTATGAAATCCACAAAAATGTAATAAAATACATACATTAAAAATAAATAAATAATAAATAAAACACATTTTCTTTTCAGGAGCCAAGCACCCAAATCCCATTTCCTTTCATCATTTCCCAGTGTGCTTCCCCACCCACTCTACTCCAAACTGATCCCTAAGCAGTTTCTCAAACATGCATGTCACAGGGCCATCACACTTGTTGGTCCTTCTGGCTAGAATTCTTATCTCCTGCATTCCCCTGGATGACTCCCTCATCTCTTCATTCAAAAGAGTCTCTCTTGCTGAGGATTTTCCTGATACTCTTTCTCAAAAATCTTAATTTCCACCCCACCCATACTTAGCACACTTATACTACCCAGCATACTTTATCTTTTATTTATTTAGTTATCTTGTTTATTTCTATCATCACAGAATTTGGATTTGAGATTTTTGTTTCTCTTATCCCCAAATGAATCACTTACTATAGTGCCTAGCCCAATATACAACAATCAGTAAATACTTGTTGACTACATAAGCACTAAAAGTATAGTAACTAGTCTTCCAGCTAATTGCCAGTAAATAACTAAAGTAATTGGGAAAAAAGATGGGAACTGCTTAAAGGCCTGTGAACCAGAAATTTGTTGGATAATTAATGATATGGTCATTAGAAAATGTACTATGGGGAATGGGGAGATGGATCCGTTGGTTAAAGTACTTGCCTTGCAAGAAAATCCTAATTTTGATCACCAGAGCGCATGTGAAAATGCTGGGCAAGGCAGCATGCACTTGTAAACCTACGGTTGGGGAGGCAGAGACAGGAGGATCCCTGAGGCTCACTGCCAGTCATTCTAGTCTAATTGGTGAACTCCAGACCAATGATAGTCCCTGTCTCAAAGGATGATGTTTCTGAGGATGATACACAGGTTGTCATCTGGCCTCCAAAAACATGCAAAAAAAATGTATTATGCAGCCCATAAAATAATGTGAAATTTACTCAGTACAGTGACTGGATCATCACAACATATGATGAAAGAACAATATGTGAACTATTATCCCACTGTAAAATGATATTTGCCTGTGTACATGCATCGCAGATGCTCCTCACAAAACTTCACGTTGTGTATTTGTGTGGATGGTCCAATGATGGGGGAGAGGGTAGAAATGCGGAAGGGAAAGCAAGACAGACCCATCAATCTTGGCTGAAAGAATTTTTCAAAGATTTTAGTTTTCTTTGCTCTGCGTTGAATTTTTTTTTTTTTTTTTTTTTTTTTTTACCATGAGAAGCTTTTAAACAGCATTTCTTCCAGACCTTTCTCTTTAACATTTACCAGTGGTTAGCTACCTGCAGAGAGCTTGACTAAACTTAACATCCTGTAAAAAGCAGCATTCAAACCATTTCAATTCAACCTCCCAGAAGCTATTTGACAGCTTGCTCCTCAGAATTCCAAAGGACAATTTACCGCCATCCTTAACAATGAGAACTTTAAGACTCAGTACCAGAAGAAGGAAGGAGGAACCAGAAACATCATCTGCTAATTAAATTTCCTTAGCCTGTTCCACACAGTACACTGAGGGGTGGGGCAATAGTCTACAGAGAATAGGGGAAAAGATAACCTCATATAAAACAGCCTTCCCTTCTCACCACTTCACATTCCACCCTATATGACTGATTGATTGATTGATTGATTGATGATTGATTGATTGATGATTGATTGATTGATGCCTTCCCTTCTCACCACTTCACATTCCACCCTATATGACTGATTGATTGATGATTGATTGATTGACTGATGATTGATTGACTGATGATTGATTGATTGATGATTGATTGATTGATTGACTGATGATTGATTGATTGACTGATGATTGATTGATTGATTGATTGATGATTGATTGATTGATTGATTGATTGATTTTTGCATGTTGAGCCACCTCACAATGTTGAGCAAGTGGCCCAACACAGAGCTACACCCCAAGCCCTCAGTCTCTGTCTCTTACCAGGTCACTCAATCTCAACAATAGGCCCTGATCCAGGTAGACTGAGGTAACTGTGTTTGCCAAATGCCTCACACACACACTGTCACCTTAAGCCTCTTTCTAACCATGTCCCTACCTTAACTGTCCCTGTTCAACCAGGCTTGCTAGAATTCTCTTCCTCCATAAGCTTTGTGTCTATGTCTATGTACATATGTATGTTTCCATGTACATGCACATGTATGTATGTGTGGCTACCAGAGGAGGACATCAGGTGTACTCTCTATTGCTCTGTATTATCTTAAGACAGATCTCTCAGTGAACCTGGAGTTCACCATTTTTCAGCTAGGCTGGCTGTGACACTCCTGTCTCTACGCCTACCCCTAGCACTACAAGCCACACAGCTGTTTACATGGATGCTGCAAACTCAGGTCCTCATGTTTGTGCAAGTGCTCTTATGCACTGAGCCATCTCCCCAGCCCTCATATGTATTTTGACCCTAGACTCCCAAATTGTTCTCTCATAGCATCTCTAATTATCACTGAAAATATGTTCCTTGGCACTGCTGTTTGTCATTATTATTATTAATAACAACATAAATAACAGGTGACATTTATTGAGCTTTAGTGACAAGGCAGGTAGAGAAACACATGAAGTGAACAATCTGGCCCTGTACCCAGGATCGTTTCAGATGCCCAGACTGTCTGTAAGCTTCTAAATTGATTTCCACCTGCTGTTTCCTAGCACAAAACAGAACACTGTGTACAGATGCGGACTCTGGAAGACATGCTGGCCACAAGGAAGATGAACACAGGGGAAAACAATATTGCCTCTGTTCACACCTGTGACCCCTGGATTCTGGAGCTCCCCAGAACTGAGACGGTTCCACAGAATATTTATAGCCCTGGATGCACACGCTAATCACCCAGGGAGCACTTTTTAAATATTCTGGACAAGTAGATCAAAAACACAGGGACAGAGCTTGAGAACTGGTACCTTGGTAAAAGCTGAGTTTAAAGGGGGTTCCAATGGTCAGCCAGGGTTGAGAACCACTGATCTGTCTCAAGGCCATTTTGCCAAGAGGCTGGGTTGAGCAGCTCCCTTCTTCTTCTGTTAGGTCCTGGTACTGTCCACAGAACAAAAGCACAGGCAGTGTGACAAGTGTTGAGCCCTTGAAGCCACATTCAAGTTGTGGAAGGTATTGGAACAAGAGTGAGATGGGGCACCTGGGTGCAGGAGGAATGTGACACCTCCATTTGCACACTTCTCCTTGGCAAAGCCCTTTTAGAAGTCTGGTCTCACTCACCTGAGTCCAGTGAATAACCAGCACTGTGTAGCATACAGAATACCCACAAATGTCACTTGCCACTGTGCATGCAGTGCTGATATATACAGAAGACTGTCCACACCATGAAGGCACATTTCTTTGAGAAATGCTATTGGCATCTTGAAGGAACAGGCTTAATTTCATAGGATGCTAAATCAGTAAAGAATGATCTTCAACTTGCTGACTGCCAGTTGAGCTTCTCTAGTAGTGAGGAGACGACCAGGACTGTGGTAAGTGGTCTTAGTCATCTCCAGATGCTAAGCCTCACTCAGGCAATGGCACAGGCTTAAAATGTGGTGTTCATTAGCTCCTTGACAGAGAAAAGTCATACTTGGAAGGGAGGCAAGGGAAGCAAACAGATGGGACAAGATCCCACCAATGACCTTGAATGAGGTGTACTCTCAGCCATGGGCTCTCAGAGAAGACTCAGGTGAGCTAGGACAGGAAGCATGTTGGAAAACATGCTCATGGCTGGAAGGTTCCCTCATAAGAATAGCTCCCCCTTGAGGTCCATCAGAATTACAAGTTGGGGTGCTAAGGCTTGGAGATTGAAAGCAGCTGTTGACTTAGTGCCAAAGTCTGATTCCCAGACTACTTAGTGAGCGGTGTAACCAAGTGTTATTTAATCTCTCTATGCCTCAGTTTCCTCCTCTGTGAAATGAGGGTGGGGCCAATTATGAGACTATCACTATCATCAGGGCTTTTAGAGATTAAATACAAGAGGATACTCAAAATAGTTCACCAATGTTATGATAACACTGCTGAGTGAATTAGTGAATTAGTGAATGAATTAGTCAGCCACCACTCATTCAGGATGTAAAATAAGTCTGAGCCTCTGGGTATATGGCATTTACCAGGCGGTAGGAGCCAGAAATGAGAGGGACCACCGTAGGGAAAAACAGCTGCTGAGGCTTGGAGACTCCAGGTCATGTTCCTCACTCAACTTTTCCAGCTTAGCAATGCATACTGGGTGATGCTCCCTTAACCTAATGGCCAACATGTGATGGAAACATGCATACTGAGTGCCAAACCCCTTAATGCATCTTATCCTCACATCAACCCTATCAATCAAAAATATTAAACCCTTGCTTTACAGATGAGCAAAACCTGGGGCCGATAAGGAGCATGCCTACAGACACACAGCTGAAGGCAAACGCAGATCCAACCTGAAGCAGTCTTGCTCTCAAGTTTATTCTTCTTCACCCAGATGGTAAGAACACAAACTCACCAAATAACCAAAAATGCAATCCTTTGATCTCTTCTTTCAGAAGTTAGCCTCTTTAGGAGATGCTCTCAATATCAAAAAATTACCTAACACCCACCCCACCCCCCGAAATGTTCAGGCAAAACTTGGACACCAAAAATCTTATCAAATGGCTGTACACGGTACAAGCAACCAGTTCCTCAGCCTTCTGAAGGCTGCATGAACACTTGACTCTTCTGCCTCTAGGCCCAAGTTCAGAGCTACAAGTATCCAGAAACTCCCAGGGTGAGACTGTCCTGTCTGTCAAGCAGGCACAGTCTTCCTAGAGGAAATGTAAAGTACACCATTGCCCTTTGAGACAACCTGTGACACACCAGCAAAGGCTGGTATTTCTACAGTCATTCCCTTACTTTCTTGTTCTAAATACAGAAGCCACTAAGATCATCATAGCTCTTAATTTTACAAAATGCCTAAGCTATTTTGCTTTTTCTGGAGAACAGCTAGAATCAATCACATTTTGTAAAATTTGATGATTCTAACTATCCTAGTCATTTTTTTCCTCAATTACTTAAAGCTTGGTAAAAAAAAAATGTTCATTTTTTGGCAGAAAATATCTCATATTCAAGCTTGGATCCAAGGTAAGCATTTCTGGCACATATGGTTAAAAAAGATGTCTTTAGCTGAATTAAGAAAGCGTGAGGAACACATTCATTTAGCCTTTTTCCAAAAGTTGATTTGTAGCAGTTTAACCATATTTGACAGTATTATTCTTGGCATATATATAGCGCTATTGTAATGCTCTCTAGAAGGTAACACATATAAGATCAAGATGGGCTGTGAATCAACAGACCAGCAATGTCCAGGCTCCTCAAGTGGGGTGCAGGCTTAGCTGTCAAATAGTCAGGCAACATGGCATGCATTTGAAGAAAAGAATATTTTCATGCATTGTACATCTGTATTTCTCATTGAGTGACAAGTGATGTCTACCCTAAATGTGAGTGTTTTTCACCATTGAATGAAGCATGCATTCAAAGAAATGAAGACTAAATAAAACTTGAATGGTTCTCTGAACCCACATACTTGGACTCCCCCACCCCTAAACAAATTCAAGTTCAGTCTAGCTTAGTTATATGGACATCCAAGCTTTTTAGTATTGAGACATCAAATTATTGATTTTTCAGTTCCATTCCCACCCTCACGATGAGCTGCAAAAGAGGATAACCAGCCATCGTTGTAGTGTGTTTACAGATTCAGTGTTCAGGATACTGGTGTCATATGGACTACCATGTTGTAGGCTCAATAAATTATTATTGATGAATAAACAAATGAATTAGGTAGATGGATGGATGGGTAGATGAATCCTTCCGTATCACTCCAGACTGTGAACATTACAATTCTAAACACAGTACCTAAAAAGAAAGGTTATTTAATAAGAGCCGATTTAATTACATTTTTAAAAGCCTATAGTTCCCCAAGCCCACTTTCTTCCTTAAAGTCAAAATCAAATAAAATAACTAAAAATAAATATTAGGGATAAATAAATACTTCTGACATTTTCACTTACAGATGCTCACAAAACCCACATGTCCTGGCTTCTGCCAACTCTACTTGGACATCACAGTTACTATTTTTTCAGCTCTCCATATATAACAAATGCAATATGTTTTATCACTAACCCCTCACTGTTGGCAGACCCAGGAGACATCACAGTTACTATTTTTTCAGCTCTCCATATATAACAAATGCAATATGATGTTTTATCACTAACCCCTCACTGTTGGCAGACCCAGGCAAACTTTGGTCTGATCTCTAGACTCTGATAAAATGTTCTGTCCTAACTCACTCTAAATCATATCTTAGAATGAAATCACTGCAAGACTGGATAGTGGCCCTGGAGTTGCCAATCAGCTTTGTCCCCACCCTCTAATTATGGCCAACTTTCCTTAATCCCAACAAAGTCTTCATCTTGGTATTCCTCATTCCTGGTTAGACATATATACCAGGAGCTCAACTCTAGGACTTAAGGTCATCTTGTCATTCAAACTTCTCCCAGAGACTCCCTGGTACCAGGAATCTTCCTCCGGTTCTTGTGACCTTGCCACCTGGGTTAAGTAGTTCATATTAATTAGAGACCCATGTTGGCCTGCACTCTAGCTTCCTTGCCAGCTAGAAAAGGCTGACACGCCTTCTCACTAATATGCCTGCTGCCAGGTGGGCAAGGCCTCCGCATGGGGCCCTTCTCTGCTCCAGCATGAAATGCTGTCATCTCTTTTTACCCCCTCCTCACAAGAAGGCACCCGCCCACTCTCCTCATAAGATAAAAGAAGGAGCTCCTCCCTCTGGCATCCTCGGTAACAGCTGTGCTGCTAGATGCTGCTGTGAGATACAGTGTGCTTCTCAAAGCTGCCAAGAAAGCAAGTGGATGGGAACTTCGGCCTCGGCCACAGAAGGATTGAGCACGAGCTCCTGAGAACCAGTTTCTGTAAGAGCTGCTTCTTCCACGATACACAAAATGGGACAGTTTTAATCTTATTGTCGAAAGCGCTTAAGTTAAAGGGGGGAAATGAAGATATTTGAAGTTTAAAGTCTTGTGGCTCGTCCCTGATAAGCCCTATGATGAGTCACAGTCACACTGAAGGAACAATGGCCAACACACCTGGTCACTGCCTCCCTGTGCTGCTACTCTTGAATGGGCACAAAAGTGCCATCCAGAACTGGAAAAATGGTTACAAAGGGCAGTTCCAAAACTAAGGTGGCACAGAATTGATGGCATTGTCCAGTTAGAAAAGGCACTTTCAAAAATAAATGGTGCAAAATTGATGGCATTGGTCAGTTCTTTAAATATATCAACCTAAATGATTTTTAAGGCACTAAGGAAATAGCCACGTAGAAGGAGTTCGGAAAAAGGAGTTAATAAGTAGGTTTATTAGGATTTACTCAATACTGTCCAAAAGACCAACACCTGTCTATGAACTCCATAAACGTAGAAACAGTGTCTGTGCCATCAGCATTTAATAGGCGCTCAATAAATACTTGCAAATAGCAATGATGACTATGTAGGCATGTGTGGGGACATGCATACTGTATCTGCGTGTTGTATGTGCATATGCAGTGTGTGTGTGCATGCACAGCCAGTAGTTCAGAGTCCGTTCTCTAGGCTTTTCCTGAATTTGAAAGATCACCTGTATTACTCTTCCCCTTGCTGGGAGTGAATACATAAAGGAGCAACTTCAAGGAGGAAGGGTTTAAGGCTTACAGTCTAAGAAGGGACCTGGTCCATCGTAGCAGAGAAGGCATGGTGACAGGAGGCCAGCCAGTTACCCGGAGTACACAGCCAGGAAGCAGAGGGCAGAGAGGAAGTGGTACCCTATTATCAAGCTTCAAGGTCCACCCACAATGACTAATTTCCTCCAGTTAGGCTCCATCTCCTAAAGGTGCCACAACTTTCAAATCAGCACCAGCTGAAAACCAAGTGTTAATACAAACCAGACTGTGGGAGACATTTCACATTCAAACCACACTTCCTCAAACTGACTGCTGATTCTCTCCTGATCATCAATCAATTCTGGTTGATAATTAGGCTGTCTAGATGATTAATATCTCCCAAACATCATCCTAAGGAATAGATATAAACTTATCTATACTCAAAATGTGTACATTATCAATAAATTAATACAACGGAATGAGGCTTTTACAGTATTTATGGGTTTGGTGAACACAAAATTTTCCCTCAGACAAAAGCAAAACAAGAAACTGAGTTTCTGGATTTTCTAGCTGAGACTAGGCCAGGCCTCATCAGCTAGCCAATCTCTCTCTTATTTCATGTAAGAGTCACCAGGTCTGAGCTATGATTAAATTAGGTTTAGTGTCTGCTGCTTGCAGTATTGCCATTTCCTTCCTTCACTGAGGTTCAAACATCTGACCTCAAGAAGATTCAGCCCTGGGCAGCTCTCTCCCAAGCTCATCAGGGAAGAAGAGAAAACAAATATCTTTAAAATAAAGATCATATTAGTGTCTCCGGTGTCAATCATCTATAATCAAGCTCACAAATAATAAACAGAATACTTTTTGATGAGTAAAATTTTATTTTTACACACTGATGGTAAGTTGGAAGGGTTGAATAGGTTAATAGATAATTTGTAGAGGAAAAAAGTAGCTATTTTAAAAATAGGTTTCCTTGATTAATCTAGAAGTCCCAGGTAACCTTAAATATCATTCTACATTCTGGGGCTGGATGAGTTGTACAAACCAAGGCCTGTGCCAGATAATGGAGGATCCAGAAAGAAAACGGGCAGCTGTGGCATTCAGGAAGATTATCACAGGGTAACTACTCATACAAACAGAATGAAAAAGTTCTAAATTCAAACATAAAATAGAAATATCAATAAAAGAAACCATTGCAAGAGACGCCAATTCCAAAGAAGTATGTTATTTATTGTAAAGGCAGAGGATCATTGCTTAGATGGCAACGATGATGGCCTCTTATTACTTGAATATTTACAGAGATGTTCATGCAGAAAGTAGACACTAACCCAGACCTTAGGAAGGGCTAAGATGTGGATATAGGCAGAGGAGAGTGAGACAGTCTCCAGATAAGGAAACCAGCACGAGTGCATGTGTGTGGCAGTGTGCACATGGCATGTTCATGTTCATGTTCATTCATGTACATGTGTCACTTACCTTGACTGGAAGCATGGACTCACATTGGTCTAGATCGGGGATTCTTTAATGATAGACTAGAAATTGTAGACTTTAGGCTGTTGACAATGGAAAGTGTTTCCACAGGGAGTCTGGTGAAGAAAGAGATGTGTCAAAAGATTAAGCTCGTAGAGATGCACAGAACTGAGTTGATCCAAAACAAGATCAGCTCCACAGGCTATAGCAAAGCCTCAGGTATAACCAGGATTGAGATGAGTAAGGAACATGGAGACAGACATGAGGTACATTTATAAAATAACTTTCAGGCCTGGACCATGGATAAGATACATGTCCCCAAACACAACCAAATGGAAAAAAAAAAAAAAAAAAAAAAAAAAAGAGCCTTAGTAGTCAAGGTTAAGGAACACCTGGAAGACTAAGGTGAATGGAAGATGATCATCAGTTTTAAGGAGACTGGGTCTGAGATAATGTACACCTGGGTAGATAGAACCATGAAGCAGTAAATCCATATACTACTGGAACTTCATGAGACAAGAGCACAAATTAAGAATGCCCGAGGACAGCTGATAACACAGGTGATGGACATCCCAGAGGGAGGACAGTCAGAACCAAAGGACAGAGCAAGGATCGAGAAAAAAGGGAAAGCTGAGCATGGTGGCGCATGCCTTTAATCCTAGCACTTGGGAGGCAGGGGCAGGCAGATCTCTGTGAGTTCTAGGCTAGCCTAGTCTACATATAGTTAAGTTTGAGACCAGCTTGGGCTACAGGAAGACCCTGTCTCAAAAAGACAAAAAAAAAGAAAAAAGAAAAAGAAAAAGGGGAGCAATCCATGAGTGGAGACAGAGAAAGAATAGTCATTGAGGGAAGGAAAGCAAGTTCAGATGTTGACATGGTAGCAGCATCACGCCTTCCCGAGCAGATAAGATGAACAAAGATGTTCACGGAAAAGGGTCCTGAGCCAGTGGGTTCCTCAGTATGTCCTCAGGAGACCAGTGAGGGCAGGAAAGATGGGACATAGGAAAGAGCCTAGAGCTAAAGACCATGAGCACAGGCAATCACAAACATGCTGGTACAGCCACTAGCAGGACAGTGAATAGAAGAGAATGACCTGGGCAGCCAAGGATACTACCCCAACCCTTTGGAATGAGCACGTTCCTATCCCCACTGGAAGGTAAACATCCTGCACACAACGTGCCTGGCTCTACTCTTTCTTGCAAAGCCAACCTTAGATTTTAGATATATATCCCTGGCATCACCAATGTGTAGGGCCTGAAATTGGCCGGTCTAAAAGCTGAGCCATATGGCTTGCTCTTTTCTCCCCCTGCAATGCTGATTCCGGCTGGCTGAGGTCAAAACGGTTCCAAAAAGGAATCTCTGGGGTTTCCAGGCAAAGAAGTTACAGCAGCTGCAGCTAATGAAAAGGAGGTCAGGTGGCGGCAATGCTCAGCCGAGGCTGACTGAAGTGGCTGCTCCATGGGTGGCCAAAAGTTTTTTGCTGTTTGTTTTCAGCTCATTGCCTGCAGATCTCGCTGGCATCATTTAGGGGAAGCTCTATCTGGTCCCGTCTACACCCTATCAGGAACTGGATTTGAATCAGTGATTTTTGCACTTAGCAATGCTTCTGTCTCATCGTGGGGGTCCTAAGTCAAGTGTGCCTCTATGTGTTTCTGAAATAAGACTCCCCCTCCCCAAAAGCACACATCATTAACCCAGGGGTACACCTGCATATCTTTTTTCAAAGGACAAAAATATGTTCAGGATGTCTGACTCTGTCCCCTGAAATGCACAGTTGTGTTGTGCTCTGAGATCATCAACTTGTAGAATAAACTTGGTAGAAACAGCTTTATCCATAGAGAGCAACAGAAAAACCGTCAGAAGCAAAGGTTGTAGGCAAAGACGTGTGCCACATGGAGTCAATCTCCACTTGGCCGAAACTTCCTCTAGTGTTTATATAAGAATTAGCGCTTGTGAATCCAAAGATACATAAAGTTTCCTTGAAAGAAAATGCTTGCCAAATCATTTCCACAAATTATCCAAAAAGGGAGGGAGATGACAGAGAAGCACTCAGGTTAGAAGCTGGGAGGGAAGTAGCCTAGGTAGGACTCAATTCTATCAAGTGAGAGGAGACAGCTCTTTAGGGATGGGCAGGAGGCACATGAACAAGAAAGCAAGCCCAATACCCCGTGGGACCCACAAGGTAAAGGAGAGCTTCTCTGATGTTTCCAGAAACAGCAAAGTGAGAACAGAAAAGGAGAAACCACAAAGCTCTGAGTGACCACTCGTCAGTGCTGGAGAGGAACAGGGTGCTGCTTCACTCCTGATTTTTTTTTTTTTTAATGACTCCAATACCACCAGAGGGGTGGAAATCTTTCTTGCTTTACTTTGTCTTCTTCTTCAAAGATTTAACTAGCCCAACCTAGTTAAAACTAACTTGAAGCTTTATGATGCTTATCTAAAAAGAATAGGTCCCATTCTGATCAACCAGTGTGTCTTTTGTTAATAAAAAAATACAATTAAAAGCCAATTCTGCCCAATTGAGGTGTCTGAGATGTTTATCTTTAAGAGGCATCCACCTGCTTTAGGAACTGTATTTGGCACCATCCATAGACCACCGGGAGAAGATTTAAATTCTACTGCTTAGTTGTTGCCCTACATGATCTGCAGGTGCATCTTCTTAAGAATGCAAATCATACAGGCAAATTTAGAAACAGTTTTTGGAAGTTGTGACCTTTGGAGATTGAGTTGCAAGCTGAAGACTGCGTGGGGGTAGGGTATTTACAGAATCCTTATTCTGGAGGAAACCTCAGGAACTTGTCTCCTAAATGACCTCTCTGGCCCATTAAAATATCCAAGACTTTATTTCCCAACTCAAGAACATGAGTTTCTCCTCCTTTAGCTTTCTGTGGAACTTCCTCTAGCACTTTGCCTTTCTCAGCCACAGAACACCTTTGTGTTCACTCTAAGCCTCCCATTGAAGTATGGATCCATTTTCTTTTTGCTACTAACCTTGCATTCTGAAAGTGAGTTCCTATGCAGTTTGTTAGCAAATGCACTAAGATAAGGAACCCTGTCATAGAAGGACACTGGACATTAGGCTCCAGGAAGTATCCTGTGTCCAATTTAGACCAGACTGAACTTGAGGTGAGATATTCAACAGTCCAGAAAAGGATATACATTCTCCTCAATTCCAGAAGAGAGATACAGATTGAAATATGTATTAGGGGAGGAGTCCTCAGCATTGAGGTGTGGGAATATATACAATCATCCAGGGAGAGTTTATAGGTAAAGTGTGCAGGGCCCACCTGGAGGTGGAGATGACAGAATTGCTGAGAAGCCCTCTGTCTCTCTTAACCTGGATTTCCATTTGCATTTCATCTGTGTAAACTGGCATACCCTTTGGGGATTCATCACTTGACTCTGAATGTCTAGGTATCACACACCTCTCCCTTCTGGCCATCTGGGTACCACACACTCACAGCTTTATTCTTTTCTCTTACTTACCTCTATTCAGCATCTCTGCCAGTTCAAAATGCCTTCTGATAACAGTTCAAATGTAGGTTAAAACACTGTCTTGCCTTGGAAATATGACATAAGACAATATAATAAATATGCTAAAGTCAGCTGAACAAGATCAAGCCAGAAAGCAAACGTTTAAGAGAAAATACTGGAGCTGGTGATATGGCTCAGCAGGTGAAGGTACTTGTCACCAAATCTCATGACCTGCGTTAAATCCCTGGGACCCACATGGCAGAAACAGAGAACCAACTCCCTCAAGCTGTCCTCTGATGTCCACACAGGCACTGTGGCATGTACACACCCCCAGCATCCAACATAAGGAAGTGTAATAAAAAAAAGAGATGTACAAGGTAGAAAAAGAACACAAAGAATATGTAGATTTGACCACAGTTTAAAACAGCAAATAAAACTAAATTAAACGTGAAATAAATATTCATGACATAAGATCATAAATAAATTTATAGCAAATATTACAATCTTAATATCCTGAATTAATATTTAAAAATTTTTAATGATCAATGAAAAAGATAACAAAACAATTGAGAAATGTGCAAACAGTAACAGACAGTAGACAAAGCGCCAAAATACAAAAATATAATAAAGTATGAAAAGAGTCAAACTTTCTAGTAATCAAAATAGCTAAAAATTGAAATACGAGTCCAGGAGCTGGTGTCATGCCTCAGCTGATGAAGCGTCTGCAAGCAAGCATAAACACCTGAGTTCAGACCCTCAGCACCCCTGTGAAAGCACGAAGATACGAGTCTCTACACCCAAAGCTGAGGAAGTGGGGACAGGTGGATCCCTGGAGGCGGCCAGTCAGCCTAGCTGAACTGATGACCTCCAGGCTCAGTGAGAGACTCTGTAGGAATAAGGTGGAGAGTGACTGAGGAAGCGATCCGATACTGACATCTGGCTGCCACATGCATGCGCAAGCACACGCTCACACAGGAACACACACTACACACAAAACAAGGAAATAGGAGTCTAAATTATTTTGCTTATTAAATGGGACCAGTTTTAAAGGTAATATTGCTACGCTAATAATTTAGAATGTCTACTTGCGTGTGCTTCTGGCACGGAGTGACCCAATAAATCTCGTTTCTGTGAATCAATTCCAATGAAATGATGCAGATAAAAATCTATGTGCGAATATATTATGTGCACAAATATTTGTAATAGTGTGAAATTATAAGTATTTTAAATACACTATAGTATGAAGATTAAAAACCTATAGGCTTTTTTATTATATATTTGATATTTTCAAAAAGATTCAAAAGGAAAGATATCTAACTTTAGAATATAAAGAACATTTATAAAACAAGAAATCTATAAGAAATGACCAGATATAGATAGAAAATTCATAGAATCATAATAAATAGACAATAGCCTATTTAAATGAATCATCAAGTAATGAAAGAATAAAATTAGTATGTATCCTCAACATATCACATTGGAAACATTGATGTATACATAAGATATTCACATTAAGAATGTACACACATGAGGGGCTGGAAAGATTGCTCAGTGGTTAAGAGCACTGATTGTTCTTGCAGAGGACCCAAGTTCGAGTCCCAGCACCCACATGGCCCGCTAACAATGGTCTAATTCCAGTTCCAGGGGATTTAATGCCTTCTTCTAACCTCCGTGGGCACTGTAGGACACAGGTGCACTTACACACATGCAGGCAATATACTCAGACACATAAAATAAATAAAATATATTTTTTAAAAAATGTACACACATGAATAGATTGAATTTAAAAAAGACTCACAGAATGTTCACCAAAGTGCCAGTAATAGCTATTTTTATTCTTTTCTTTGTACTTGTCTATATTTTGAAAGTTCCCCAATGAACACATATTACTTTTATCATTAGAGAGATGTGATACATTCTCAACAATATACTGGTGAGAATGGAAAATGGTCATGCTGTAGAGCAAAAAATCATATCATGAGACAACATATAAAATAATTTCAGTCCACTTCAGTATGTTTGCAGTATGTATAGGGAAAATAATGGAAAGATGTGTACATGCCAAGCTTTGAGTGGGTATACATTGTGTGTGTGTGAATAGGAGCAATTTTTATCTTCTAATTCTTCTATGTTTACTAAGTTGTTTGATAATGCCAATGTAGTATTGCTATATAATGAAACTGAAATGTGTGAGTGGAAATTCTTTACCTTTCCTTCCAGCAAAATAAAGCCTCGCCTTCCTCCACTACCTTTCTTCTGGAACACTCAACTGATCCATCTTCTACACCATGTTTGTTTTACTTTCACTTTTGGTTTGGTCTGGGATGTTCTACTTAGAGGCACAGATGTGACAAAGATTATCGATTCAAAGGAGGCTGGGGATTCAGGCAACAGAGTCCACACTCCCTCACTGGAACTGAGTTTTGTCATCTTTGAAATAATGAGGATGAGCTGGATACAGTTTAGGGGTTATTTGGAGCTGCTACAGAATGAGGAGAGAGTGGGGCTTGAGGCCCAGGATCCCACCCTCAACCAAAGCAGCTTCCTGTTTATCTGCATTATATGAAGTTCCATGCAAAATGCGAAGAGTCAACAGGAAAGGATCCACTAATTTAGAAAACAGGTTTGGAAAGTTTGGATGGAAATTTGTCAACACATTTCCAGCATTCCTCCAGCTCTTCTCTGCAAAACTGGATTTGTCTCATCTAACAATCTGGCCTACAAGCCTGAGGACTCAAAATTGTTTCTTTCAGCTGGAGTTCTAGTTCATAAGAAGATGGATGGAGTAAAATTTTAGGATTGGAGAATCTAATTTCAAGTCTTGGTTCTGTCCCAACATTTATTTGATGTTTAATTTGGGGGCAAGTTATGAAGCCCCATATCCCAGATTCTTCATCTTCAAATGTGGATATAAACTGGATCTCAATCATAGAACATTACCAAGAACAAGAAACCATAATACAAAGTCCTTGATATAAAAATCTGCCACCAAAGTTACATTATCCAAAGTAATGATAATCTCCATACTTGGCATCCATTAAAAAAAAAAAAAACATTCACTGATTATCCACTAGAGGTAGGTCTTCTATTCCCACCAATATGACCAAACTTTACAACCTGCTATGCTTACAATTAGTATGTGGATTGAGTAATATAAATGTAGTCCTTAGTCCACTGGCTAGGTTAGCCTCACCACTGCTACCACGTACTGAAAACAGGGTGATGTATCAGTTACTTTTCTCATTGTTGTGCAAAATACTCTGTCAAAAGCACCATAAAAAAGGAAGGGTCCATTTTGGCTCACAGTTCTAGGGTATAATCCATCATGGCAGTGAAGGCATGGTGACAGGAACATGAGTCAACTGGTCACATTCTGTCTGCAGTCAGGAAGCAGAAAGATGTTGTTCCTTAACACCATTTCTCCTTTTTACTCAGTCCATGACCCCAAGCCATAGTGCCACCCACATCTAGAGTGGTTCTTTTCACCCTGATCAACCTTATCTAGACACTCCCTCACAGACATCCCCAGTGGTTCATTTCCATGGTGATTCTATTACCTTGACTGTCAACATCAACCATCACAAGTGGCTTCCTAGAAAATGACGGAGAGGCTATGCAATACTGACTTGCTTCCTATTTATCATGTTTTCCACAAAGGCAAATCTGGGCTCCCAAAAGGAGCACAAATGAAGAACATGGAAAAACCCCATACCCTGGCCAGGTACATTAGTTCAAGACCTCTGTGACCCAGCACTACCCACTGAAAAGCCTAGTTCTGGCACTTAAGTGTGATGATAGGGCAGCCATGATGAGAGCCTCCTGCTGGGTTGGGAGTCATAAGAAGGAAATCCTACTGAGGAAATGACCCAGGAAACCTTGAGGATGCCTGAGGTGTCTGTAACACTAACACCTTTGAGCTAACACCTTTGACAAGATGGTGTTATACTTCTTTTAAAAAACAAAAATATTGCTGTCTTCAAAAGGCAGGAAAATAGCCAGGTGTGGTAATGACTCAGGTCTTTAATCCCAGCACTCGGGAGGCAGAAGCAGGCAGATCTCTGTGAGATTAAGGCCAGCCTAGTCTACATAGTGAGTTTCAGGCCAACTGAAGCTACGAGAAGACCCTGTTTCAAAAATAATGCAGAAAAATATGATTTAGTTGTCAGGATAAGACTATGGTCAAAATATTATTGATCAGAACAAAACTATAAAAATAGCAACATCTATTTTCTACTATTTAATCAATCTATCAATATCTGAAAGGAAAAAAAATCTGTTGTATATGTCAGTATGGTCCAAAGAGCTCTGAGTCAGAAACGAAAGGTGCAATGAGGCCACTGCCCCCATGAAAATGCCAACTCACATAGGAAACAAGATCAATTCCCAACATATAGTAAATAACAACCCACAAGAATATAACCAAGGGATAAATTGCATAGTGCAGACCAAGTGTGGGAAAGAGGAAGTAACATCAGGGTGGACAGAATTTTCTTCTTTCTGCTCACAGCAAGGACCTGTACCTTCAATCCCCTATGTGTTAGTAACACAGCCACAAAAACACATCCATCTTCTCCTTGCATCCGGACAAAGGGCATCTTCCAACAAGGTCCCTCCCATGTGCCTCTTTTAAAGAACACATAATTCCTGAATACTGATGAACAAGTGAAAAAGGATTTTGTCTCTGTCTCGACTTGACATCTTCATTCTTCCCAGTTTGATTGGGCTTATCTACCTATTAAGCTAGCAGGTTCTAGGCCACATGAATGATACCAAGCATATCCAAGGACTCTGGAATGTGTATTCAACACGATTAACTTCCGTTCGATTGACCAAATATATCCAGCATCCAATATGCATAAAGTGCTTGTTAGATGCTACAGGAGTTAAATGAAAAGATGTTCTACGCCCTTGAGACTCTTCAAGAAATCAGACCAAACATTCCAAAGGCATACATGCCTCCAACGTCTGGTAGAACAAAAACAAAAAGAGCCCATCCAATAGCAGCATCAGGGAAGAGAGTGGGAAAACAGGGATCTAAGAAAAGAGTAAGATTTAGACATGGAGAAGAACAGCGTAAGAACAGCCCATGTGGGAGGAGCAGCGATTGAAGAAAAAGCTCAAAAGGAGGAATGCACAGGGCATGACCAGCACTATCAAGAAATGCATTTATAACAAAAAACAGTGCTTATTAAGTGGCTATGAGGGTTGGGTTCACGTGTATAAGACCCATGGAACAGTGCCCAACTCAAAGAAGTGTTCTATGACCAGGAGCCACTGCCTTCAGAGCTGTTGATATATTACTGGTATTGCTACTATGGCTATAACCACTCATTATATTTTTGGTATACCAGAGTTAAGGCAGAACATGAGACTGGAATTGCAATTCATTTCGACCAATTTAGAAAGTCCCAAATGTCCCATATTATGAAATATCTTCAATGGAGCCTGTAGGATCTGGGTTTTATTCAGGGATATTTAGTTAGTAGTAGCATTGGATGGACTGGAAAGAAAAAGCACATAGGACTACCAGATGAGAAGTTATTCTCTTTGTGTATTGAAAACGTCCATGAAGCAGGATCAGGAGGTTCACACACTGTGAACAGCACTCATACTGTGAAAACCACATAGTATGAAAAGTCTTTGGGAGTGTGCAGTCAAAAATATGTTATATGGGGGCTGGAGAGATGGCTCAGCAGTTAAGAGCTCTAGCTGCTCTTGCAGAAGACCTGAGTTCAGTTCCCAACACCCACCTGGCAACTAACAATCATCCATAATTCCACTTCCAGGGGACCCGATGCCCTCTTCTGACCTCTGTGGGCATGGCACGACATGGGTGCACTTACAAACATGCAGGCAGAACACTCATATGCATAAAATAAAAATAATAATAAAAGATTCCTTGTCTTAACACCCCAGACACCTGGGGAACCACCACTGCTTCCTGATCCTTTGCCTCCAGACCAACCCAGTTCCTTCTTGGGTCCCCAGGAACACTCTGGACCTGGCCCCACCCTCACCTCCCTCTACTTCCCAGGGGCTGCACCACTGGCCTGCCACTTTCCTGGACGCCAGGGCTGACCTTTCCTCTTCCCGATCCTTTGCATCCAGACCAACCCAGCTCCTCAGTGCAGTCCCCAGGAGCCCTTGGGGCTTCTTCCTGCCCCCATCTTCCTTTGCATCTCTGGGTGGCACTGCCACCAGCTGCCCTAGACCAGCTCTTTCCTGGGCCTGGCTCCCAGGCCTGTCCAACCCCCAAATTACTGAGGCCAAAATCTTTCCTAGAGGGATCCAGACCTAAGAAGAAAGCTTGAGAGCATCTGATCCTCATCTGAGTTGGAACTCCTGAAGACAAAAGCAATCTGGTCACTCCAATATAAAATCAAAATAGAGAACTGGAAGCTTAGAGGAACCAGCTTTTCATGCCCAAACACTAAACCACAAAGACACATAAAGTTTACAAAAAGAAGCAGTCCTAAACTTGAAGGCTTGAGACTCACACAAGAATCAGAAACTACAAAAGAAATTCACATGTCAAAATCACAGAGAAAAAATAATAACATGAAAAACCAAAATAACATATCCCCACCAAATACCAATAGTCCTATAGATTAAAATGAGAACCCCCTAGAGATAATGCAGGACATGGAACTCAAAAGTACAATTATAAACATGATAAAAGAATTCAGTGAATTTAAAGAACACACAAGGAAATCAAAGAACTGAAGGAAGATAGGGATAAACTTGTGAATGAATTCAGAAAAGAGTTAGAAATATTGAAAAGACTCAGGCTGAAATGCAGAAAGAAGTGAAACACTCAGTAAGCCAATTAGAAACAACAGGAGAAAGCCTCACCAATAGGATGAATGAAATGGAAAACAGAGTATCAAGACTGGAAGATAAAGTGGATGAAATAGACCACTCAAGCAAAGATTATGAAAAAATTAAGAAATTACAAGAATGGAATATGCAGGAATTGAGTGAAGCAATAAAAAGACCAAACTTACGAATCACAGGCATACAGGATGGAGAAGAATCCCAAGATAACTGCATGAACCAGATCTTCAACAGAATCATGGAAAAAAATTTCCCAAAATTAAAGACATGCCCATACAAATACAAGAAGCATATAGAACACCAAACAGACAGGACCACAAAAGAAACTCTCCATGGCATATCGTAGAAAAACACTAAATGTACAAAACAAAGAGACAATACTGAAAGCTGCAAAAGAGAAACAAGTTACATATAAAGGAAAACCCATTAGGATTACAGCTGACTTTTCAGTGCAAACTATGAAAGCCAGAAGAGCCTGGAC
>NW_008359625.1:6813711-6814401 GCF_000622305.1 Nannospalax galili | reverse complement strand
ATGTGCTCTTACTCTTTTTTAACACAGTGCATGAAACTCTTGCAAGAGCAGTAAGACAAGAGCAGGAAATTAAAGGAGTAATAATTGGAAAAGAAGAGATCAAATTATCCCTTTTTGCAGATGATATATCTAAGAGATGCCAAAAATTTGACCAGAAAAATGCTAGAAACTATTAACACATTCATTTAAGTAGCAGGTTACAAAATTAACCTACAAAACTCAGTAGCCTTCCTCTATACCAATAACAAGCAATCAGAGAAAGAGCACATGGAAACACTCCCATTCACAATAGCTGCAATATATATACATAAAAAAATATCTTGGCATAAACCTGACCAAGGACATTAAAGAGCTCTACAATGAAAATTTACATCTTTAAAGAAAGAGATTGAGGAAGACATCAGAAGATGGAAGGACCTCCCATGCTCATGGATTGGAAGAATTACTATTGTGAAAATGACCATCCTACAAAAAGCCATTTATAGATTCAATGGAATGCCAATCAAAATTCCCATGACATTTTTCACACAATTGGAAAAACCATCCTAAGATTCATATGGAAACACAAAAGACCTTGGATAGCCAAAACAATCCTGAGGCCCAAGAGCAATGCCTGGGGGGGATTACTATACCAGATTTTAAGCTGTATTACAGAGCTATAGTCATAAAAACAACATGGTACTGGCACAA
>NW_008359625.1:6811930-6813334 GCF_000622305.1 Nannospalax galili | reverse complement strand
CTTGACAGAGCTTAATATTCAGAATATATAATGAACTCAAAAAACAGAGAATCAAGACAAGAAGTAACCCAATTAAAAGATGGGCTCAGTAGCTGAACAGAAAGTTCTCAAAAGAAGAAGTAAACATGGCTATGAAGCATCTTAAAAGATGTTTAACATCACTAATACTTAGGGAAATGCAAATTAAAACCACTTGAAGATTTCATCTTACCCCAGTCAGACTGGCTAAGATCAAGAGAACAAATGATACCAAATGTTGGAGAGGATGTGGGGAAAGGGGAACACTCATTCACTGCTGGTGGGGCTGCAAACTTGTTCAACCCCTATGGAAAGCAGTGCAGAGAACTCTTAAATAACTACAAATGAACCTACCATTTGACCCAGTTATACCACTCCTTGGCATATACCCAAAGAACTCATCCTATTGCAGAGACACATGTACATCCATGTTTATTGCTGCTCTTTTCACAATAGCTAAGAGATGGAAGCAACCTAAGTGTCCCTCAATTGATGAGTGGATAATGAAAATGTGGTTCATTTATGTTTATACGATGGAGTTTTACTCAGCAGTAAAGATGAAATCATGAAATTTGCAGGTAAATGGATGGAACTAGAAACTGTTAAGATACTAAGTGAAGTAACACAGACTCAGAAAAAAATCGACATATGTGCCTCATATGTGGATCCTAGAACCAGACTCTGATAAGCAAGTATGCAACCAGACGTAACTACGGAACCAGGATAATGGAAAAGAAACAGGGAGGTAAAGGAAAAGAAAGAACTGGAACGAGAACAACAGTAGGAAACCGGCATTAATAAGGGAGATATGGATAAAAATTGGGTTAGTTTAAGGGAGAGAAATAAATAATGCCTAGCTAGTTTTAAAAGACAGAGGGAACCATATTAGTCCAACAACCTACTGACAAATTATACATAGCAGATCAAGAAATATATGTCTAGGTAAAGAGAGTGTTTGGTCTTTGCCCAAGCTCTATCTACATGGCATATGATAATTAAAAGTACCAGAGTGGTGGAGCTAACCTTCTTGGATGTTTAACAGTCCTACTTTGAGGCCTATATAAATTTGGTCAGAGGGACATGAAGGACAGTTTTTGCTCCTTTCCCTCCTAGTCCACTAAGTTCCAGAGAACTATAAGCATCTCTCAAAATGTCCTGTAACTGTGGTAGGTCACCTGTCCTCTTGATCAAGGAGTCTGAGGAAACCCCACCAGATGGACTTGAACCAGTGTCCAGACTACAAAGAGGAGGGTCAACACAGAGGAGACATTTTCTCCATGCTTCCAAGTGAAGGAAGCCAGACATGGTCGAGCAGGACCTTTGACTTATTTTCACATAGGTAGAACTGGTAAAAGAAAGGAGCCAGGGACTCCTCCCAAGCCCATG
>NW_008359625.1:6805004-6811423 GCF_000622305.1 Nannospalax galili | reverse complement strand
ATAGATGAATAAGATGGTTTGGGATGTTCTGTGTGATATATACACACACACTTTAAAAAATGAACAAATTTTTTTTAATGTACTATATTTGAGGAGGAAGCATGGAAATTACGCCACGCTGGTTAGGAGAGGTGATAAATATTACCATTGAGGTCTACCGGATGACTTTATAGACATACGCAGGTGCCAAGGAGCCAAGTGCAACCGATTATGACTAGTAATAATCAGATACATACAGATTAGAGATGCTTGCACCAACATCTCAGAAAAAAATGTAGGAAACAGCATATTTTAAAATGAAGTGGAGATCCTCTTTAAAGGGAAAAACTCAGTCAATTTTATATATTACAGGGTTTATAGTGACTTCGATATTGTATAACTGCATTAATTCTACCGTGAACCTATAAATTTACAGCCTCTTTTGAAAGAGATGTATCCTTGCTCTGGAGTGTTTTACTGAATATGTTAAAGCTGTAATGAAATGATTCTTCTAATCATGTAATTATTAAAATTTCTAAAAATGATAATAATAAAAGATTTTGTTTGTCTTTTTGAGACAGGGTCTCCCCGTAGCCCCAACTGTCCTAGAACCCACTATGTAGACCAGGCTGGCCTCAAGCTCACAAAGATCCACCTGCCTCTGCCTCCCAAGTGCTGGGATTAAAGGCGTGCACCACCACTCCCAGCCTAATAATAAAAGATTTTTATAATATGTTAAAGGAACAAAGGGGAGGGAGGGATGATAGAGTTCTTGAACAGGGCTAAGTCAGAGGACCTGCAGAAAGTTAGATATGGGAAGTGAAAGATGATGGTGTCAAAGTGGAATGGACAGAGCAGCAAGTGGCCAGACTGAATGTGGGATGCCAGAGCAAGGGGGGATGGGGAGAGGATGACTGACATCATGATGAGTCAAGATGTTGGAGCAACCCTGAGAGGAACTACCTAACAGGGAGTTGGAATACAGGTTGGGGGAGGAGGGTTTGGTAATCTGACAGCAAGGACCACCTAGATGGTGATGGTCATTGCAGCAGAAGCCAAGTAACAGATGAGAGCCCTGGAAAAAAGAATATGAAGAGAAAAGATGACAACTCAGACTAGAGCCTTGATGTGAGAAGGTCCACACTGCGGGAAGAAGAGGTTGGAGGCAGTGCATAGAGTCAATGGAGCAAATCTACGGCTTTGTCTCAAAGGGACTAGAGCTAGTTCAGCAGAAAAGAGCCCTGCCACATTAGAATGACTCTTCACCTCCCCTTATCATCCATTCTCCCCCCGCACCCCCTGCTGCCACCTTTAATCTCCAAGACATGACAGTGTATAATCCTAGGGGCAGAGAGAAGTGCGCAGCAATTTTTAAAAAGCCATTAAGAACAATATAATCTAGTTTACTGGTATTTTGAACTAAAGGCCTTCGGTCCTAGATATTTAGCACATAATAAATAAAGTGTAGTTCCCAAGAGACTGTGCACTGCTGAAAACCACAGAAACTCACGTCCAAATATCTCACTGGAACCTGGTTTCTGAGATCTACTAGCTGCATGATCTGAAGGCATCACCAAATCTCTCATTTTTCTGATTTGTAAAATGGAAATAAGACGCTTTACTCATAAGATTACTATAAAGATTAAGTGGAGGAATATGCTGTACACTTGGCACAGTGCTTGGAACATAATAAGTTGTAGCTTTCAGCTGTTATTAATATTAAAGGAGACCCTGACAGAGTATTCCTTGCTCCATTTTTTCCTTGCTTTAGGCAAAACACCCCATTTTCTCAGCCCTAAGACTCTGTGTCTTTGCTTCCATCTGGTGATGAGGACTGGGAGAGTCAAAAAGCAGGTGTCATTGATCCTAAAGATTTCTGTCCACCAAAGGCTAATGGCACATCTTATATGGCCTGGAATAATGGCGAGGGCAGTGTGGGTCTTGTCTATGAGTGAGAGTCCCCATTCTCCCACAGTAAAGTATGAAAAGTTCAGAGCTCATGAAATGTTGAGAGCCACATGGGGGCTGGGGCGGGGGGACAGACAGATCCTGCCAGGGTAGCAGAACACTGGCTGACAATATGAACCAAGCTCCCAAGGTAGGTGTCTCGCACAGAGGAGATCTGGATACATTCTGAATCTCTCCTTAATTGAAGAATAATCATTTGATCCTTCCCACCACAACTATTCATGGAAGACATTTCAAACATGGTATTTGGCCTTGTGCCTTCTAGCGGCTACAGGAATTCTGCTAACATGGGTAATTATTCCAGCTAGACACATTTCCAATCCCACAGAAAAGCTACAAGGTCATATGATTGACGAGCAGGAGGAGGTATAGCAATTGGCAAAGACAAGCTAACATCCCCACAACGATGTACACATCCAAAGAGCAGCCTGGCTCCTGGCAGGAGGGAATGGCATTGCGTAAAGATGCAATACCTCAAGGAAGAACCTAGTTGCAAATTGGTTAGCCATTTAAATGACCAAATTACCCAAGACGTAATTAGGACAGCATCTCTCCCCCTGGAACTCCTATATGTGAATTAATGGACCCTTCTCAGTAAGCCAAGCTAGCACTAATAGCATTTTCTTTCCCTCAGACCATTTAAATCATTAATCCCCTTTCCAAGCTGGCGTGTGTGTTTGCGTCTTCTGTGCCCAGAGGTCAAGTCTCTATCAGGCTGCCTTTTGCTCTCTGGCATGCCATAATGGTGGACATCTGTCATAACGGAGAGTCTTTCCTAGTTCTTCTGTACGCTGCATTCCCAGGAAGGTAGTTAGCACTAATCAAAAGAGCACTGGATTGGGACAGGACATAGTTTTGTTTATACCTTACAGCCTGCCAACATTTTTTCTCTATTGTGGTAAAATATACATGACATGAAATTTACCATCTTGACCATTTTGACGTGTACAGGTCAGCAGCATTAAATAAATTCGTATTATTTTGTAACCATCATCACCATGCATCTTCAGAACTTAGTACACTGAAACTGCATCAATTAGATAATAACTCTCCATCCTCCCTTCCCCAGCCACCATTTTCTTTTCTGTCTCTATGAATTTGCCCACTCTAGGAACCTCATTTCAGAGAAATCATACAATAGTTGTCCTTTTGTGACTGGTTTATTCTACTTATAGTGTGTCATCAAAATTCATCCATACTGGGAAATGTATCAGAATTTCCTTCTATTTAAGGTTAAGTGATATTCTTGTGTGTGCAGTATATAGGCTATTTTCGCATCTCTGTGACCAAAATATCTGACACAAACTACTTAAGATTCATTTTGGCATTAGTCTGTGGTAGCTCAATCCCTCGCACTTGGGAAGAACATCATGGCTGTGGGAGGACACTATTGACCCTTTGGTAGACAGGAGGCAGAAAAAGAGACAGGAACAAAGGGCCAGGTATAACCTTCAAAGGCCAGTCCTCTATGATCTACTTCTTCCAGCTAAGCCCTACCTCCTAAAATTTCTAAAATAGTATCAAGAGCCAGGTACCAAGCATTCAATAATGAATTGGGGGCACTTCATATCAAACATAATGTTTGTTAGGCTATACCATATTTCCTTTATCCAGTCATTTGAGTTTTTGCCCCTTTAATAATGACTAGCAGTTATGAAACTATTTTCATTGTAGTGAGATGTTTACAACATTTAACCAGCTTTCAGCACACAGATAAGTGGTATTAAGTGCTCCCATTGCAGTGCAACCATCACCAGCATCCGTCTCCAGAACGTTTGCCACTTCCCAAGCTGAAGCTCTGTGCCCATTAAATAGTAACTCCCTGTTCCTCTTTCCTTTGGGCCCCTGGCAACCCTGCCAAGACTTTCTACTGTTGTTTGAGTGCCAACCTGCTCATTTTCACTGCACTGGGGCCCTCTCTCCATGGAACAAGGGCTCCATAGTGTCCTCCAAAATACTCTTTCTGGGTTGGTGCTTCCAAGCAGTTTGGGTATCAGACTTGGAAAACACCTAGAAACACATACAGGTTCCTCCACAACACAGGAAAGAGGGCTAAGATTCTCCATACATCAGTGAGTTGAGCTTCTCCTAGCCTTTTCTAAAAAGCACTGATCTTGGGATAATGGAATATACTTTTTTGGTCCAGCTCAAGGTTGAAAATCCAGGCACAACAGGAACAATCTAAACATGTAATTTCCTTTTTGATTTGGTTGTTGTCATTTTTCTTTTTTTATTCATCTTATTTTTTTATTATTGAATTTTTGTAATTTTCATACAATATGGTTTTATGGTATTTAGATCCCGTCCCCTATCCATACTTCCCCCCACCAGCCCCCTAATTTAAAGTGTGTGTATATATATATATTACTCATATGAACTCACAGCAATGGTGCCAGCATGTGCCAGTCCAATGCAAGCTCAAACCAGACAAAATCCCAGCATAGATATGGGGAAGTGGGTAAGAAATCCCAACGCAATCTAAGGAACTTTTGGTAATTGATGGCTGATGGGAGGGGAAAAGACAGTGTTGTCATTTTTCAATGCAGCCTTTCTGGACCCAATTCCCTCACTCCCCCCCCCCACAAAAATGTGTTTTCATTATTCATTGTTATCTCTTATGAAAGAAAAAAATTGACAAATATCCTCTCCCAGTGTTAAAATGCAAAAATATGAAGCTATCGTCTCCCTAGAGAGAAGGAAAAAATGCATTCCTGTTCAAATTCAGAATCTCACTTTTTTGGTGGCACAGCCAGTTTCAACTTATATATGTGTGTATTTATTGGAGTTTTACAAAGAAGAGAAATTTCATGTAATTAGTCACCAGAGGATACCCACACAGCCCCAGAGCGTGGCAGAAGCACACTGACAGGGACATAAAAGGAAATGCTAATTAAGTCCCAATTTCCTCCAAACACTGCCAGATCTTTCAGGTATAAGCTCACTTCCTGGGCTGTGGAGCATTCTCTCAAATGTGCCCAGATTTCAGAGTTAGTGCTGCAGTACTCAGAAGAGCCTGGAACAAAACATTTCACTAGCAGAGTTAAGTGTGCATAGCGTAAATGCTCCTCCCCAGCTGGCTGGAACACACCCTACCCAGCCTAGGAAAGTAAAATGGAGGCCAAAGAAAGAAGGGAGAGGCTTAGTTGGGAGAAATGGGTGGGGCTGGCCAAGGAATCCTCTAGAAACACAAAAATAAAGATAAGAAATGGTGGGTTAAAGAGAAAAAAAAGTTATAGAAGGGTATATTGAGATGGACAAAGAAAAAGACGGAGGTAAAGGAGGGGAGCAGTTCTGGTAAGGCGTGGAGTCGGTGGGCATGTGGGGTGAAATGGGAAAGGCTGAAACAGGACACTGGACCTCTGTGCTGTGCCACACAGGTCAGCAACCCTTATCAACAACAAGTCCATATTAGAGATCAAAGGTATCCCCACCATCTCTAGGATGTCACTAGGTACTGAAATAAGCTGCACGTGGTGAGAGATGGGAGGATCCCAGAAGCATGATGGAGGAAGGGGCAGAATAAGGTGTCCAAGCTCATGGAAAGGAACAGTGTTCTCATTCTTCTCCGTTATTGCCAGGTAGCTAGGGACATGCAGGTGCCTGGGCTGTTGTTCTAGTGAACCAAGTATATGGTGTCTCCTCCCTCACCCTCACTGTTTCCAACTCACCACGCCAATCCTGAGAGCTCATCAAATCAAAATGGCCTTTCTACCTGAGGACCACCATTATTTAACCCAAAATCCATGTATCCCCTGAGGCTTTGTCCTAAGAGTATCTGTACAGAACCCAGCCAGACCATCTGCCATTCCCTGGTTTAGATGCTTGCCAGGCATGGCAGACGATGCCAGCATCAGACACATAGGTCATGAAACTCTGACCAAGAAAGGTAAGTGCATCCTAAAGGAAGTGGCCAGCTCTTGCCTCCTCCTAATTATTCCAACAAGAATTATAGGTTGTAACTGTTATGTGCAATTTGTTCAGTGTTGACACTGAATTTAAAACAAATCAAAGAAGCCACTGCTGTGAACCTCAGGATTGCGGCCAGAATGCCAGGCTTTCTGTGCTCAGCCCAAAAAAGAGACAGCTCAGCAGACCCATTCCTCTTCTCTCCTGCCCTCAGTGGAAATTCTGCAGAGAACCAAGGGGAGCAATCAGGTAGAGTTTTACTATCCTACTTAGAGTGAAGAAGGAGGAGACTTGGGGACAGAGAACCCAGGAAACTGAGAAGGAAGGAGTCAGGCCTGGCAAGGGAAGTCCTGGGAAGGAAAGTTCTCCAAGGAAAGTGTCTGGATCTGGAAGCTACTCTTTCAGCCCTGCCTCTAGAAACATCCTGGGGACAAGCAGTAGCATTCTGGGAACCCACCAGTAGAATCAGAAAGAAAAGACCATACTGTGAACACCAGGAAAGATTTTGTCTCAAAAAAACAAAGTGGAGAGTGATAGAAGACACCCAATGTTGACCTCTGGTGTCA
>NW_008359625.1:6727349-6804921 GCF_000622305.1 Nannospalax galili | reverse complement strand
AGAGAGAGAGAGAGAGAGAGAGAGAGAGAACCAGACTCTGCTTTGGGTTGAAAGTAGGCAGGGAAATTGAGTGCTTTGAGGGACACCAGAGAGCCAGAGAGCTCCCACAACATAGCCTGGGACCCTGGGATCCTGAGAGTCTATCTTTATCAATTCATTCCTTTGTCAAAGTGGTTTGTCAAAGTGGTGGTTAAGGGCAGGAGCTGTCAAGTTCAACAATCCTGACTCAGCGACTAGCTTCTTGGTTCTGTTGTTAGCAGCTGTGCCACTTACCTGCTCAACTGCTCAGCCTCTGTGGGGGATGCTCATTGGATCAGCCACATAGAAGTGTTCTGAGAATAAGGAACAGAAATACATACGAAGCCCAAGTACAAGGTCCTATGCATAGCAAAGACTCCAAGTTGCTGCCATTATAATAATATCCATTACTATTATTCCTCCTAAGATAGTAGCTCTCAATCCCCACTTGACGTGCCATGGGGTACAAGTAAGTGGTGATAAAGTAGACAAGGTTGAGAGCCACCACAGCATCCTCCGTCGAGAACCATGCTGATCACAAAGGTAATAAAAATAGGTTGATTCATTTGGTAGCTTTCTTGTGCAGGGACCCTGCAGCATGAAAAAGCTGTGGTAGTGAGGAAGATTCACTTAGAAGGAGAGAAGGAAAGATGGCTGAGAGACAGCACAGAGAAAACACATTCAAACACATTAAGAAGTCACCAGATTGCACTGCTGTGATGCATAGTATCACCACTGGAGAAACTGAGAACATAGGGATCCCTCTGTGTCTTTTCTTACAACTGCATGTGGATCGAAAATCATCTCAATATATGAGGACTAGCAAAAGAAGTCTGCCAGAAACTCAGGTTCCTTAGACTATATTAAGACAAATCTTGTGCCCTCAGGGAGCTGACTGTCCTACCCTACCTCTCTGGCCAAGGTCTTCCTGGGACAGGGACTGTCTTTTCATCTCTTCATCCATGGCCTAATACTGTGCCTGGCTACCACAGACCCATGAGAAATGCTAAATCAACCCATAAAGGGATTAATCTCTCCCAAGCCCCTCATCCCTAAAGGCTAGTCAAAACTACTCCTTTACCCTGGGCTATAGCGCAAACTTTAGGGGTGTGTAGCATTTACTTTTTTTTCTTTCTTTCTTTCTTTTTTTGAACATCCACTAGAAGAGACATGCCTGTGCATCTGTCAGTGGCAGATGCCAAGCCAGGAAAGGTTAACGGGAATGCAAACCAGCCACCATTAGCATCAGGAGGTTAATGGTAACAGGCTAAGGCTGGACCATCTTCAGATTGCTGGAAATGTGGAGCAAAGGTCGGCCTCTTTCTGAGCTCCTATTCCCTTCTGCCTGCCTGCCTGCCTGCCAAAATACCCTCTCTAATTTCATTCCCAGCTCTTGGCTGTGTGCTTTGTGAATTGCCTCTCTTGACACAAGATAAAGTGAATGAGCAGAGGAATTGGCCCCCTGCAGAAATGAGAGGCAGGGCCAAGTCTGTTTGCTAAGAAAACACTCCCCTGCTCACCAACCTCAGCTCTCCACAGGTAGCTGCTTCTCTGGCCTCTTCTTAGTGCTTCATAATAACCCTTGAGCATCTGGGACCCATCAGTCCCTGAGCTAAATGTGCTTACAAATAAGGATGCCACATATTCTCTTGGGGGTGAAGGATTACAGAAGCCAAGAAATAGTTAATTATTTCAGAAGCCAAAAGAAACAAACAGAAGAAGGCGCCTGCAGGTCAGAGGCTCCAGGCTAGATGTCCTCTGGTCCTCCGAGCCTGCCCAGGTTTGCTTTCTTTGCCTCCGAACACCTTCCCAAGCCAAATATTAACTTGAATTTCCCTTACTATGCCCAGGGAATCAAAACTTACCCCACAAAGGTACAAGGTCTCCTATAACCCCCACCATCCCTCACACATTGTATTTAGACTTTTAATCTGGATGCTTTCTCCACTCATGCGATGCCTACCATAGAACAACAAATCTAGTGTATAGGTATAGACATCTAGCATCATTGCAACAGGATCCCAGGTGGGGAACTCTCCGATCATGAGAGTCCACAAAAGGCAAGAACATTTCTCACCATATTATCCCAGACTCATGTCAAGGAAGCAGAACCCAAATAGCCCTTCCATCTAGTGACAGTAAAACTGCAAACTTACAGGCCAATGAGATGGCTTAGTGGAGAAAGGTGCTTGCTGCTGCAAGCTTAGAAACATCAGTTCAATCCCCAGAACTCATGTCAAGGTGAAAAGAGAGAACCAACTGCACAAAGTTGTCCTCTGACCTCCACATGTAAACCAAGGCACACACACCCTTCCCCACAGACGCACTGTGTACACACACAATAATTTTAATCCATATCTGCTCATAGATGACTGCTCTGCACCTGGTGAGGGGATGGACACCCACTGGCATTTAGGACAAAGGAATGCAGAAAGGAGGTTTCTACAAGACTGACCACAATGAAGTGAGGGATAAATGAGCAAAGTTCAGGCAGGATTTTTCCCCCATGCTCTTCTCTAGATTTGGTCATGGAGTCTGATCTTGGTGGGAAAAGCATGCAAGGGGCCGTCCCCTAGGTTGGTCTCTGCCATGACAGAGATCTCAGGGGATATCTGGGTCTGTCAAAGAGGAATACTCTGGTTCAGCTGTTCTGTTCTCCTACCTACAAAGGACTTAGTTAGGAGTCTGGGTTCGTAGTCCTTCTTTCAAAAGCTGTGACAGGTGAGTTGGGGATGCTCTGCCTGAGCCTGAAGGGCCTTTTTTGTTTCTTTCCTTCTTTCTGTCAAATGTCCTAACCCACTACCCACAATAAGGCCCAGTCTGTGACCTCCAGAGGCTCCCTGATGCTTCTTGTTTTGTGTCTGAGATCCTGGGTCTCAAAATAAAAGACATGACTTCCTCAGAAAGTGGTTGCTTTCTATAGATTCAAGTGTTTGAGAGCAACAAAAGATGGAGGTCATCTCAAGGACCCTAAAAGTATACCTTTGTTAATGGTAAACGTTGAAGCTATGATTTATAGACCATTTTTCAAGTTTCTATATTATGAAGCTGGAGAGATAACTCAGGGGTTGAGAGTACTGGCTGCTCTTCCAGAGGATTGGGGTTCAGTTCCCAGCACCGACATGGCAACTAACAACTATCCATAACTCCAGTTCCAGAGGATCCAATGCCTTCTTCTGGCTTCCACAGGCATTGCACAACACGGGTACACTTACAAACATGCAGGCAAAACACTTATGTACATAAAAAATAAACCAAAAAACCTGTAACAACTTTTATCCTCACAGCATCCTGGGGGTAGGCATGATCACTACCCACAGTTTAGAGAAAGAAGTACACTTCTTCCCAGTCTTCCAACTCCTAAGAGGTAAACCCAGAGTTTCACGCTTGGGCTTTCTGCTCCAAGTTCTCTACAGCTCTTGCTCATGAAGCCTCTACTGACCTATCGCTGTTAGAAGGTAGAAATGTCAAACAGAAGCAGCTTTGTGGGGACCAGGAAAAGGGAGGGCAACCTAAGGAACTGTATGGAGGAAAGAAAGGGTAATGACATACACATGTCATGGAAGCAAAAAGGGGGATTTCATAGAGGGTTTAGAGGGAGGAAGGGGACCAGCAAGAGGGGGACAGGAGAGGTGGGGGCATGGGAGAAGGGGAATGACTAAGAGCAAAGCATAATTACACGTGTGTGATAATGCCATAATGAAGCATATCACTTTATATGCTAACTTTGAAAATTAACTAATAATAATGAGAACCTTTGCTAGCCACCAAATAAAAAGGCCAAATAATAATAATACGACAACTTCCTACTGTCTTGGATTTCCTAAAATGAAAATCCTTATGGAACAGCAAGATGTCACCTCATTATAGCTTTATGAAGACTTTCCATTTGTTTCTACACACTGACACACTACTAGAGATAGGTATATAATCTTGGCCAGCATTGCACAAAGACCTTCCTGCTGTTACATGAAACATTCTCCTTCACTCTCTTAGTAACATATCAGAGAGAAGGACAGAGAAGTTTCACTGTCCTTTGCGTACAACCACAGCAAGCAGCTGACAAATATTCTGCAGGATGCTGAATATGGTAAAGCCGACACAGGCATCTCTCCCCTCAGTCTCAACTTTCTCTCCTTCCTTCCTGTCTCCACTGCCTGTATCCCTCTCTTTGCTAGCATCCCACTTACTCTCATATTGAGGTGGAGGGGGAACATGCAGGTGCAGGTACTGTGCCTAAGCTCCTTAGTAGTACTTCCATCTGTGAAGGTCATTTTTTTCCTCCAAGAAAGAAAAAAATATATACAAAACAATCATCACAGTCAACAAGGCACAGTCAGGGGTCTTCACAACAAAATAGATTGTTCTAAATGAAAGGGTTGCCAGACCAGATTCCCAGTGGGTGTAAACCCCCCTGAGGAGGGCACAGAAGATGAAAATAGTGAACACATAGTCTAGCCATGCCTGGGACAGGCCGAGGAACCCCTAAGTGGGATTTTTCTAGCAGTCCCCTTGGGTGACAGACAAAAGGATGCCATAGGCTTTCAGTTCATTTCAAGTTTGTTTTCCCATCCACGGCCCCCAATGAGTGTCTCCTCCTAGATAAGAGTGATTTGGACCTTCATCAATATTACCTCCAAAAATAGAAAAATCACTGGGATAGAGGCGGACCTGCAGGTCTGTGTAATGTTTTTATTACACCGGATCCATGGCCCTACCCATACCAATGTCCAAGGATCAACTTTTCCCCAAAGTAGTGACCAGAGAACTCAGTAAGAAGATCTGAAAGCAAACTGGAGGGAACCAGGGCATAAGGGTATTTGGAGGTGAAATATAGACAAGGCAGTGCGGATACTGGTTTGTTATTGGTGTGTAAGCACGTGAACACTCATCAGTGACTTTCAGAGTGTGTGCAACACTCATCGGTGACTTTCAGGGTGTGTGCTGGCTGCCCTCTTCCTTCTCTGCTCAAGAATATGAACTTTTTGGACTAGAGAGATGGCTCAGCAGTTAAGAGAACTGATTGCTCTCACAGAGGCCCAGGTTTGATTCCCAGCACCCACATGGTGGCTAACTATCACCCATAATGCCAGTTCCAGGGGATCCAATATCGTCTTCTGACCTCCATGGGCACTGGACGACACGGGTGTTCTTCTTTCCCAGAGGCAATACAGGCATACACATAAAACAAAAAATAATAAATATTTTTTAAAAAGAATATGAACTTTTCAAAGCACACTCATTCCTCTGCTCCCATGGATGAAAGATGCTTGAGGAATTATTCTTTACAGTCTGGTTTATTAGACAAGATAAAGACCTTCTAGACAAGATGGTAGGGGAAAGATATTTCTGAGAAATTAGAATAAACCAAAGATAAGACAGGACAATGTCACAGAAAATGACACAATAGGTCAAAAGAAGAGTGAGAAATCCTTTATAGCTCTGTTCAATATGTATAAATATTCTGCGTCTTCTCAATAATTCAATGGTCTGTGCTCCAAGGAACACTGAGGTAACTTCTTGTATAGGTGAGGAAATGCACCGGCACCCATGTGGGGACAGGGTCAGTTTGGTGCTTGCCTGCTTCCTGGGGAAGTACAGGGTGGCCGTTTGTAACCTGACAAAGAAAAGACAGAGTGATATCTTTCTGGAATGTGCATCTAAGATGAAATTGCAGAGTTCATTATTGAAGTGAAGACCAAAAGACTGGACTCTGATTCCTTCTGTAAATGATCTTACTGAGACAAACAAACAGGGGTAGAGAACTCCAAGGGGAGACATATTTAGGAGAAGACAAAAGGTGCTGGATCACTTGAGAGTTGTCCAAATATTGGCTGTTCCTATGATAGACTAAAACCTGATTGTTTTTCCTCGTTATAACAAAATGGAAATTTCAGCACCCTCCCTCTAAAACAGAGGTTTGCTGACCCTAAACTTCCCACTAACTGAAGGCGGGTTTCTTGGATGATCTCTACAACTCTTGCCTCAAGGGTCTTGCCAATATCCTGGTAGCTGGAATAAGGATAGGAAAGCAAATGAATGGTGCTCTTGCCTCTTTCATTACCCCATCTTGGGGCAGATATTGTGAGCCCTGGTTGTCACTTTTCTACCTCATTCTGAGCAGTGAGTGGTACATTTCTCTCAACAAAGAAAGGAAGTCAGCATGATTACTCAAAGATGAGAGTTTTCAAAGGGACCCCGCAGTCATTATGGGTCTCGTTGAACGTGGTTCTGCCCACTTTTCTTTCCACTGACAGGTACACATCTTGGTTTAACCTACTTAAGAATAAGAGACAATAGACCCTATCTGTTTATCCCAGCTGCTTCTCATAAGAAAGGGAAGTCACCTATATGGTGATGTCAGACAGCCTCCGGATCATAAAAATATTTCCCAGAGGGTCTGCTAAAATAGGAGAGACGACCCGCTTTGGTTGAGACAATCAAATTCAGAACACTCCTCCTGAAGTAACACTTTCCTGATGTAGCTGGCAAAAGGTTCTCTGAATCCAGCATAGCAGTGATATCAAGATTCCCTTTAGCTCCTGGAGGCCCAACTCTATTACATGGAGAACATCAAATAGATCCCTGCCTTGTCCTGCTGACAATTTTATTTCTCAAAAGGTAGAGAAAGCAGTTAGGGAAACTGCTATTCTTGACATAATTCTGACATCAAGGAGGAACCAACTGGCAACGTGTAAGGGGCAGGAAGCTCCTGAGTAAGTGACCATTTTATCTTTGAATAAAGTGTAACAGCTTGGGAAGGGATGTTACATACAGGTAGACATGGTCATCATTCACGGTCATCAGCTATGAACTGACCCTACCATTGGTACCTGGCTTCCAAGCGCTGCCCGTCCACCCAGATGATAAATAGCTGAGGGTATCTCACCAATGACAAGGGAAAGGGAGAAGGGGCAAGCACTGAGGATACAGGAAGAAAGAGCATCCTGTAGGTAGGATGAGAGAGAGAGAGAGAGAAAGAGAGAGAGAGAGAGAGAGAGAGAGAGAGAGTGTTGGAGTGGGGATTGTGCACATTCCACACCCAGGCAGTGGTTTGAGAACTACAATGTAAATGTCTACACAGAGGGCATGGAGTTTGGCCCAGCAGAGAATCCCATAAAGACAAAGTAAGCACAACCCTAAAAATAGAGTGTTCAGTGTTCATTAAGCCCCACCTGTCTACTCAAAGCCACTGAAACTACATTTGCTCTAATACCAACTGCCCCTCACCCCACCACAGCTGTTCAAACTGAGGTGAGCACGTGGCAGAAGCCAAACCAGACAGCTTTTGCTTTCTCCTAGAAATCAAAAATCTGGATTCTGTGTTGGTCAGCTGCTCGATGGGTACAGAAATTCAGAAGCTCTGGGGAGGCCATCTGCTCCAAAGAGCAGAAAAAAGCAAAAGATATCTGCAGCAAGGAAGGAAAGGAACTGGGTAGAAATGAGCCCTGGAATGAAGGGACCCGACCGGGCACTGCTTTGTTGTATCCTGGTCCCCACCCTTTGGGGGCCTGGCTGCTGTCCTTGCAATGAGCCCTGAACCCTGATGCATTCTTCATTTAAATTTTTTTTTAGCCAGGCATAGTGGTACACAACTTTAATCCCAGCATTTAGGAGGCAGAGACCGGCAGATCTCTGGGAGATGGAGGCTACCCTGGTCTACATAGTGAGTTCCAGGGTAGCTGGGGCTACAGGGAGACCCTGTCTCAAAAAAACAAACAAAAAGATTTTCTTTACTCTTGAGAATTTCATACAAGTATACAATAAAATATGATCATATCTATCCTCATTTTCCTATTCAAAGTTCTCCTATATTCCCTCCAACACATTCCCCTCCTAACTTCATGTCCCTTTTTTTTAATATGCAACCCAAAAATTAGTGTTACCCATGGGTGCTTGACTGTGGGGCCATCCACTGGAGCATGGGAATCCTACCAGTGGCCACATCCTCCAAAAAGATTCTCTCTCTGCCAGCAACTATCAACTGCCAATAGCATCCCAGTAAGGAGTGGGACCTGGAGATCATCTACCTTATCTATGCCAGAATTTGGGCTGGCTTGATCTTGTGCAGGTCTTCTGCAGGTAACCACAGCTGCTATGAGTTCATGAGTGTGATGCTCATGTCCTGTCCAGAAGACAGAACTTCACAGCACTCCTCCACATCCTCCAGCTCTTACGTATTTTCGACCTCCCCTTCTATGATGTTCCCTGAGCCTTGGGGGTAGGAGCTGGCATAGGTACCCCACTGGTACAATAGTGGCACAGGGTACTTAATAATTGCTTTCTGATTGGGTATGAGACCTGCTCCACAGGAAACAGTTTCATGCCTGGTACTGTAATCTTGGTGAAAAGCCCATGACCAGGAGGTCATAGACCCTAGGGTACAGCCTTTTCTTGTGATTCTGCTAAATGGTCATGCTGTCAAATTGCTTTGTAAGTATTTATGGTTATACCCATAGACCTGAGCTGTTCTCAAGCTTTGTCAGAGAAACTTCTTTTCAATAGGCAGCAATCAATGGGGAGATGTATAACAGGTCAAAGTGCTGAGAATAAGAGACTGAGATCGTCTCCTTTTAATACAAACCAGGTCACTCAGTGGTATGGTTTGAATACGCAATGTCCCTTGTAGGCTCATGTGTTTGAATACTTGGTTCCCAGCTGGTGGTGCTGTTTTGGAAGGTTGTGGAACTTTTAGGAGGTAGAGCCTATCTGAAAGAAATCACTGGAAGCAGGCCTTGAGGTTGTAGCTGGGCCTTACTTCCTGTCTGCTCTGTTGTCCGACTGCAGAATCAATACAACCAACTGTGTCATACGCCTGCTGGCATGCCTTCACCACCATGATGGACTGAATCCCTTCAAGCACAAGCTAAAATAAACTGTTCGTCCCTTAGGATGCTTCTTATCATATATTTGTCACAGCAACAAGAAAAGTAGCTAATTTACCTGGGTTCTATGACTGCTCCCAAAGGCCAGACAAAGGTATGTGTCAACACTGAGCTAAGCACTGTTGCAGAGTTATCTCAGCAAACCCAGGGGCAGATACTGTAGACTCTACATGACCTGCCTAATGTTCTAGCACAATGGCAGGGCCATGTGTACAACCCAGGCCCTGGAACTTGGAGCTTGTTGCCAACCCTACTGTTATTCTCCCCCATGCCTTGAAAAGGTGTATGTTCTGCAATCAGAGTGCAAAGATACAGAACCTGGTATGTTATATAATAAAAGCAGTTGAGCATGGGATGGTATGTGTAAGGAGGAAACTGACCGCACAGGTGAAGGAATATCCTGGGGGTCAGGCAGTCAGAAGAAGTTTTCAGGGTTATCAGCAGATACACCCAGCTTAATTGGGAAAGAAGTCAAAACAAAACTGGGAGGAGAGCCAAGGCTGTTAGCCTAGAGGGACAAGAACCTGCCAGTCTTATGGGGAAGGTGAGGCTAGAAAGGTTGAATGAACAGCTAGGTCAGTATCCAGGGAAGGTAAGGAGCAGGCTTCAAGGTAAGGAAGCAGCACACAGAGAGAGAGGTGTCACTTTGTGTGGAGTCTGATGGAGGAGGGCAGCTCCTGGCTTCAAAGACATCAGGACGCCAGAAGTCAGTCTCCAAAGACCACAGAAAGAGTAGATAAAGAACAAATGACAGGAGGACAGGCCCATCAAGGAGTGTGTGCAAACTTGAAAGGAAGTGAGAAGTGTGGTAGCCACCGAGGGGATAAGACATTCAGGAAGGGGGTCCTTTCTCTTTCTTCTTTTCTTTCATTTTAAATCTCTTTTTTCTTTTCTTCTGGACAGGGAAGCCCTGCTTATCTACATAAGCAGCAGGTAAGGAGTCAGAGCAAAACTGAACCTGCAACAAGAAATAAAAGTCGGCATACGGTCCCTGGGACACACCTGGGCTTTAGAAAAATGTGCAGAAAATGTTATGAGTGAGAAAAAGAGACAGAATGCCATGTCTACAGTAAATTATTTGTGCAAGAAAGACGATGAAAGGTAAAATTTCAGCCAGATAATCAGATGTAATCCCAGAGCAGGAAAGAAATGGGAGACATCTAAAGGAGGCCACACAAGTTCCCCGACAGCTGCCTCGGAACAAGACATGGAAGACAGGTGAAACACCAGGCGCCTCTCCTCCCCCGCCACAGAGGTACACAGCTCTGCAGGGGTGGGTGGGGCTATCTGCCAGCAGGGCCAGGGCTGTACAAGTGCGCATGTGTGGAAGGACCTTTGAGCTAAGTCTGAAGGAGAAACAAACAACAAATGATGAATCCACTGTGCGGGGAAGATCATTTCATGCTCACAGATGGCAATAAGAAGGTAAAAAATCGTATTTTGTTTGCCTTTCCTTAGGAAAATGATCTGGAGAGGCGGTAAGGTAAACAACATGAAGTAAGCGAAGCACGAGAGAGTGCAAAGATAATCGGGGAACAGTTGGTTTCCTTAAATGATCCAACTCTTCAGGCCCCCGTGAAGTGCAGCCACAGCAAGGGAAGTGGCTCCCAGGTGTGTGTGCGTCTGCGGGTGCTTTCAAAGATGTATCAGTGGACTGAAGAGCTGCTCGGGCGAGGTAGGGAAAGGGGAAAACACGCCCTCCAAAGCCCCAAGCTCCTCACTATGGAGTCAGTTATTGAACCAGTGGCTCATGAGTATTTAGAAGAGAATGTGTTGATTACTAAAAGCTCCTGGGACTTAAAAATTTTGCTGCATAACCTCATTTCTATATTTTAAGGTAGAGAACAAGCAGACTGCTATGTGTTCATTTATGCCCGACTGCATTCCAAAAGGGATTGGAGGTTGATTAAAAGGACACAAAAATATCACCAAGACACTGCAAATTACAAGTGTGTGAGAAAGAGAAAAAGAAAACAAAGGCTAGGGGAGACAATAAGACAAATTTTAAATTTGCAGCATAGAGTATCTATCCACCTGTGGGCATGGATTTATTCATTTGCTAATGATGGACCATTAATTTGGCTCCAAGTGTTCAGGCAACAACAAAAGAAAAACCTGATCAATAATTCATTTCATATCATCTATGAAATCTAAAAAAGGAGGAAAAAATGTGGAAACTAAGGGTAGAGGGGGAGGGAAAAGGCAGAAGGATAGAAAGAAGGATAGTTATTCCTGAGTCTATTCCCAAACTAAACTTCAGTGGACCCTCAGAAAGAAGATAGTGGTGATGGTAGCAAACAAGCATCTCAAGACTCACTTGCAGATAGATGTGACACATAACCTCCAAGCATCCCTCCAAATCTATGTCTGTGATTATTTGTAATTCAGATTTCAGTAAATATCATTAAAAATCTTATCACTGCCAAAGTGTTCTCAGCCTCCAGCATTGGCTTGACTATTTTAAGCAACATACGACACAGATCAACCCTAATACAAGCCAAGTACTAATACCATATACTGCAGAGGACTTTCCACATCCTTTGCTGAATGGCAGCTTGAGGTTACACATCCTCTGTTCTGGTCTACCCAGGGCAGAGCTTTGGGAAGACTCAAGGTCTTCTCATGGGGACCAGAGACAAATGTCTTCTCCCTGAGGTTGGGCAGCCTTATGTGGATGGCCAGTGACTCGTGATGAGAAGGGTCATGGGAAGCCACCCTCCCTATCTTCAGCAATAGGGATGGAAAGTCACTCCTACCGCATCAAAGATTCTCTTCAGATGGCTCTTTGAAGCTACTGGACCATCATTAAGGAAGCAGGCTTCACTGGTGTTCAGTTGGAATCAGGGTGTAATACACTAGAAAAGATTAGACTATGAAGAAACGTGAGATCCTGACTATATACCTACATGATGTGATTTTATCCAGGCCCTTCCACCTTGTGGGACCATCCTCTGAAAAACAAAGAGATTGGATACTTAGATAACTGTTAAGCAATGTTTCGGTGCTAATATTCAATAATTTAGGAATATAGATGAAAATAGTTCAATATATTCTGTAATTATAAAATATAGATATTTTTGGTTATCTTTAAATATTATATAAACCATCTGCCTTCCAGAAATCCAATTTGTACATAAGTTCTCAGAAAGATATAGATTAAAATGTACATCTATATAATGGTCAAATTGGGTGATTCCAAACATGTGGTAACCTTGGTTAAATCTTAGAACAGAAAAAAGAAATGATATTAGTGTAAAAACTGTTGATACTTGAGAAGTGTGTCATTTTTTGAAAGCCAGGAAAGGAGGTTTAATATGTACTTCTCCGTCTGGGAAACTTGAACTTGTATCTTACTGTGTGATTAAAGGGTGTATAACTCTATGCAGGGATTCAGTTAGGAGCCAGGTGGGATGGGAATAGTTCAGAGGATGGAGTCTAAGGTCCACTGAAGACAGGTAATTGCCTCAAAGGTAAGAATTCTAAGACTCACATTTTGGGGTGGCTAGCTAGTAAGAATCCTTACCTCTGATGCGATCCATCCTTTCTGATTGCCCTTAGACTTCCCTCCTACTCCCACCTCACTTGCATCCTGACTGAGTCTCTGTTTATATAGCAAATCATACAGTTCCAATCAGCCTTGATATCCTTGATAACATATTGGCCACCCAGGTGTTTACAGGCAATGGTCTTCCTGATTTGCCCCTCATCCTAGACTTGAATAGTGGACATATTCTTGCCTAACGAGGCTCACAGATCCTATACTATGCCTTGTATGATTCTACCTTAAGAAACTTTGGAATAAGACTGTGGTATTCTATGATAAATGCCTCTTTTGTGCTCAGTCCTTTGTAAAGATAATGTGATCAGAAAGGTCTAGAGAAGGGCAGCTAAAATCATCACAAGATAGAAAGGGCTCCTTCCTAAGGATGAATTAAGGAAATTAGGAGTCTGCAAGACAAGTAACCATGTTAGGAGGAGACAATCTCAAAGTTTTCAGAAAGTCTTGGAAAGAAAACAACAGATTCACTAACCAAATTCCAGAATACGCGAATGAGACATTCTCTCTTGACTCTTAAACAGGTAAATTTAGGCCAGTTAGAAAGAAGTAGCTAATGATGATGAAAGTGGTGACTTCAGAAATGGCAAAACTAAAAATGTTTATTTGGGAGGTTGGTTTGGGGTCTGGGACATTCGTTTTTGAGAAAGGGTGTTGTTATATATCCTAGGCTGATCTGGATCTTTGTAGCCCAGGCTTGCCTTGAATTCAAGATCCACCTGCCTCACAGTGCTGGGATTACAAGCGTGTGTCACCACATCCATCTTAAAAAACATAAAGTAAGGAGAGTTCAGACAAACTCATGGAAAACTCTATGCCAGAACATTAAAAGGAAAGTGAGTATCTCCGACTTTAGAGATAACTGAACTCCCAAATCATCTGGCATGCTGAGTAACAGACACCTGTAGGACTTGGGAGGCACTGCTTCTTTCCTTAGGCCTGTGCATTGCTCATTTGTGTAAAGCTCATCCATGTAAAAGTGAACAACTCAATGCCTAGTACACAGAGCCTCAGTCAATAGCAGCAGCCACCATTCAGCACTGGATGAATGAATCTGGATCTATCTCACCCTAAGAGTTCTTCTGCAGAGTCATTATTTTGTCATCGGTAAGTCAACAATTGCTGTGTTTCAATAATCAGGTCCTGTCAACGGGTCCATCTTTGCTCAACACTTGGATGGTTTGGGCACATCCCAGATAAGTCCTTCCACATTTAGGAAGAGGATCTAGCACTAGATATTTGGCAATGTCAAGATCATTAGGGTCCCATAGAAAATGTCTTTTGAAAGAATAAAAAACATGTTAGACAATTATCTTTACAATCCGAAACTTCGAAAGTGGTAGGTTGAAAAAAATTTTAAAGTGGATAAGAAAAAATATATTTGTAGACAGATGCAAAACATATAGTCATGCAGAGTCTGCCCAAGAGAAACTTGAGAGGGAAACCCTTGCTGAGACTTCCATAGCCGCTGATGCACCTCAAAGGGCCAAGCAGCCAGCTTTCACCTTGGACACATGGGCTGGAGTCCTGGGGACAGGGGCAAAGGCAACAAGAGGAATAGATTGGTTGAATTTCATAGCTGAAGAGTATCTCTGAGGTATTTTGAAGATATTATCTCCCTTTTTCTGATAACTAAGTAAGGAACAAGGTCTTCAGGAAAGAATTGGATCCAAGCCTGGCTCCTCTGTCCTGCCAGGCCTGCCCAGGCCCAGTTAATATAACCAGCTTCATGACCACTTGACCTCCAAGCTCTTCAGTACCAAAATGGGAATACTCACAAGCCCTCCCTTATCAATTGTAAGCAACATTAGGTAAGATTGTCCATGAGGTACACTCAGCAGAGGGTCCAGCACCATCCAAGCGTGCAATACGTTACACCTATTGGTAAAGTTCTTTGTTATTTTCCTTTAGCCTCTTCTCTGTGAAGTTGCAGGAAAAGAATGAACACTGGGATGTTTAGATGATCTACTATCTGCCATTCCTGCACTGTCAAACGTTCATTGACTTAACAGACTATGCCTTGATTACAGTCCTATATGCATTTGAATTTACATCCACAAGTAGATTTGAATTTCACCAGCATGCCTCTCTAGGGACCCATGCTAAGTCAATACCTCTTATCCGATAAGGCCTAAATTGGTGTTGTAAACTACCATTTGGACTCCGTAACAGAATTGCTAATGGAGTGTTAATTAACGAATTTCTCAATTATTCTCCTCTATTCCAGATTTATCAGCCATCGCATCTTTGGAGTTGTCTTTCACCTTCAGGAATATGGCACGGAAATAATGGGTAAAGTGGGTAAAAAAGGAGAGCCTCGAGGATTATAGACAAGTTGTTTAATTCCACAATTTACTCTTCATGGTTGAGTAACGCCTAAGTCCCTTCTTTCCATCCTCTCGCCAATCAGAGGACTGGTTTCTTCCATCCACAGTGGGTATTTTAAAACTATTTGCTTTAAGGGTGAGGTTACAGGGGCCACATAATTGGCAACTCTGGGTCTACTTTTCAGGCATTTCAACAATTTCCTTGAATTTTTCTCCTCCCTCAGCACCCTGTCTGTTTCTCTGGTAACTTCATCTAGAGCTACCATCATGTCTCTTGTTTTCTTATTCCTTCTAAGCATCTCTCTTTGTGTATGACGAGGTCTTACTATGTAAGCCAGACTGGCCTTGAACCTACAGACCTGTTGCCTGCTGCCTCTGGAGTGCTGGGATGATAGGTGTGTGCCACCAAACATCTCTTCTTTCTATCAGTTCTCCATAGCCAGTACCCTAGCCTCATTCAAACACAACTGTCATCGCTATCAAATAGGCTCCCTTGTTAACTCTACATATCTTCAAATACAATTCCTATTCTGCTAGAGAAATGGTCATTCAAAAAGCAAATCCAGCTGCATTGCCCTGACCATTCCCTGCACTTGGGTCTACATTTCCCCAGCTTTCACGCACTTTCCTATAGTTCAGCCTCTCAACTTGCCTTCCCTTTGTGCACATGCTGTTCCTGCTGCAGGAAGTTCCACTGTTCCTTCACCCACTGGCAAACTTGCACTCATTGCTGGAGTCTCAGCTCTAATACCACTCTGTACAGGAAGCACACCACAGGCACTGGAGCCCTCACATCACCAGGATACATTCTCTGTCTTAGGAAGAGACCCCCAAGGACCACATCCTAGTGTTCCCAGCAGCAAGCCTTACAGTTCTGGGTCCCCTGCAGGCAGCTGGTGCATGCATGTTAGGTGCTGGGTACTCAACCAGAGGCTTGATAAATGACTAGAGAAGACAGACAAATATTCCTTCCCTAAGGTATTTTTAAACCCTAAAGAAGAAAAGATTATAAAAACCACATGCCTGTTCACGTGAGTGGCACTCTGCAAGGCTTTCGGGAGGAGAACGAACCTGTGGGTCTAACTGACGGCACAAGAACAAGCCTGTCCCTGAGGCACTATTTAAATTCCACTCTGTGATTTTCTTTTTAATTCATTTTTATTCCAGGTGCAGCCCTGCAGCTATTTTAAAACTGAGACTTAAAATAAAGTAATACTAATAGCTGGAGTTATCACAGGCTCCTGCAGTAACAGTGTGCCTTGAATCTCACGGGGGGGGAAAAGCCATACACAGAGTTTTGAAAAACCCCAGTATCCCTTTCCTGGGAACGAGTGGAGAGTGAACAAAACAGGGGCTCCATCATCAAAGGATTGTGCTTCCCTCTGCAAAAGCATTCTCTCATAGATGCCCTGAAATAGTTCACTTTGTACATTTAACTGTTCCTTTTCAAAATGTGCACAGTCTGAAGAGAAGAAAAGACTGCTGGGCAGAACAGAAAAATGCCACACAAGCCACGCTTTCTACCAAAGTGGCCAGCTGACCACCTGTGACTATCACCTGAGGCCCAGGAGGCTGAGTGCAGATGCAAATTCCAGGTCCACAGAGCCTGAAAGAATGACGTAGCCAGCCGTTAAGTGTATGTTTTGGGGAAAGTGACTTCATGCTCGAGACAGCTACCCCAGTAAATCAACTTCTGCAGTGCCCAGAGACACAGGCCTTCTTCTGACCTGCTTATGTCAGCAAAGGCCAGGCTTGTTTCTTTCAACTAATTAATGGGAAAAAAAAGTCATGCTTTAATTACTGGCCTGAGCCAGCAGGGAGTCCACAGTATTAATGCAGCCCAGATAGGGAACATCCCCAAATATGGAACACTGGCATCACTGTTTGGTCAGACCTGCTCCCTTTCTTATTCTTAGACTAGCATTCGCCTTTCAATGTGGGGTGCATCAGCCAGCACCACCTCCTCTGAATGTAGACAGACGCACAAGAGGAAGGATGTTCACTGAACAAAGCCAGGCCCCTGGGAAGGTGGTAAGCAGGCACCCTCCCCCAAGAAACCAGCTTGTGATGACTGAGTATACCCAAGTTGAGTCTCTGCCACATGTAATCAAAGCACTCTGTGTGTTACACAAGTCATTGGCATTAACATGGAGTCCATGAAACAATTTGGACTTTGAGCATCCCAGAAGGAAATCAGGTGAGAGCAAAGCCACGGAATTTGTAATGGGAACCTCCCCACCACTGAAGAAGAGATACCATACTGCTTAAGCATAGTTGGCTGATTGCAGCTCTATTTTCAGCAAGTTTGTGGTTATGGATACACTCAGAACTCAGCCCTGCAGTGAGGCCCAGAGAAGCCTTCCCATCCCTCTACAGTACACTGAATGCAGTTCACCAGACACTGGCTTGGTCAGGGCGGTTCCTGTTGCTCAGGAAGACAGCGGTTAGTTCTCCCTTCTCTGACTCTCCACAGCATTTGCTCTTCCTACCACTCCTTCGGTTCTTATTTACAATCCCCAAAAGCCTTTGTGCAGAAAGAATCTCATTGTTTTCCATTTTCCCCCCACAGGACTGCAAATTTCCATAAAAGAATACTAACTATTCTTTCCGTTAGTATCATCACTTTAGAAATACAATCTCTTAACACCATCCCATCACAGAACATACAAAGAAGAAAAATGGAAAAATGAAATCTCAGAATGATGAAAGTTCACTCTGTTGCCTCCTGTTTTCCTCCTCCTTCTGTGTTTTTTTTTTTTTCAGTTTTGATTTGAACCAGAAGAAATTTCTTCCCAGACGAGGTTCAACTTGTCTCATAACAGACAAATTGCATTATACTTAGACAGGGGCTTCTTGGGATACTCTAAAGTTCCTAAGACAGTAGCCAACATAGAAAACTTCAGCTATCAAGGTACAATTCTGTGTCATGAACCTTGGACATTCTCTAAGCTGCCTTTACTATAAGTGGTAACATCACAGCCCTCCTCAGTAGGAGCTTTTAAAGGCTACAAAGTACCCAAGCATGCTTTACCTGTATGTAATTTTATCTCATTCTCATCACAAATCTATTGTGTAGATGATGAAGCTAAAGCTTTTGGTGGTTGATCTAGCTGTTGCAAAGGGTTTTTATTCTTTGGAGCCTGTGTCAATTAGCCTTAACTGTCAGCCTGACACACCCGAGAATCACCTGGGAAGAAAGGAATTATCTCAGTGAGGGATTGTCTACATTGGGTTGGCCTGTGGGAAATTGTCTTAATTGATGTGGAAAGACCCAGCCCACTATGGGCGATATCATTCCCTAGGCAGAGGGGGGTGCTGAACTGTATAAGAACAGAGAAATTGAGCAAGTGAGCTTGCATGCATTCCTTTCTCTCTGCTCTTGACTGTAAATGCATCTAGCAGCTTCAAGCTCCTGGTGCTGTGACATCTATGCAGGGATGGTCTGTAACCTGGAACTGAAGGTCAAATAAAACCCTTTCTCTCTCCCCTACATTGCTTTTTGTCAGCATATTTTATCACAGCAACAGAAATGAAACTAGGACAGGGCTTATGTCTTCTTCTTCTTAAAATGTCCATTTTTCAGTCATTATTTTACACTTCAGATCTTTCCTGCAGAATGGTTATTTCTAAGTTTCACCCTCATTGTCTTCCCCAGACTCACTGGATTGCCCTTCTTGAATTTCAAGGACAGCGAGCAATTTGAACCCCTAACACACTTCATAGTGCCCATAACATGAGAGATCTCAGTAAATGTTGATGAATGAATGAATCGTTCTTCATTCCACTTGGTTTCTAGATTCTGAAACCATGACCTAGCCATGCCACGTAACAGGCATTGCAATCTTTTTAAAGTGCCTCTCAAAGTATCATACCTAGAACTATATGCCAAGCATCCCACGGGCTCACACATGCAGAATGTCAAGGCCCCTTTGACCTCCTGCCCTGGACACCCAGCCTTTATTCTGAAGCTTGAAATTGTATTTGATTTCTGGAAGTCATTTTACACTGCCAACTTATCTGAGTTTGAAGTCAGAGGAAGTTCTTAGGTACTCAGGTTCTCAATCTGTTAATTGGTACTTGAAATCTAAGAAGAGCTCTTTAGCATCTAGTCCTATTGCATTACCTGATGTTAGTCTGCAAAGCCTGTGTCTTCTTATCTGCCTTCCTAGCTTCCTACCTTATCTTTCCAACTAGATTATAAGGTCTTTGACGGGTGATATCTTATAGACATTCATATTAAAAATCAATGTAAATGCTCAGTCAGGTAGCATTCAGTGCATATTCAATAATTATGTGTTGGTTCAGTGAGCTCCATTTTTATCCTCATATCCCTTTGCTCAAAACACTCAACTGTTGAAGAATCACATCTATACCCCACAGGCTAGTGCCTGAAGACTTGTGCTCACTGTCTTTCCTGCCCACAAATTGCAGCTCTGACTCTTGTTTGTTTCCATATGATTTGATGGATGTCCCCAAGGCAGTTTGTCTGCACCTAGACACATGCTGGCTTCTCTGTGAAGCCATCCCTCATCCTTCACTGCCTCCTCACACTACACTGCTTCCATGAATCTGACCACCACATCATACCATGCTCACTCAACATTTCTAGCACAGTCCACGTGCAGGATACCACCCAGAGCACCCTCAGAGAACATTCCTGTAACCAGAAAGAATAAGAATCACTGTTCATTTTACAATGGTATTCTCTCTACAAAAGGATTTGTCAGGGAGCATGTTTTTATAAAAGACCCTTTTAGTGTGTTGAAATATGGTTTGATGTGGTTAACATGCAACTGTCCATGAACACATCTATTGTAAAAGGAGAAGCCTCTGGACCATCAAAAATAATTGTTCCCTGCAGCAATACTGTTCCCACACTCAAGCCAATGGCTTTAAGGAACACTCTGTCATTGAATAACAATAAGCTCTATACCACAAATAACTATTTATGTAAGAAGTACTTTCCCTGGACTCTATATGCTATAGTTTTACCATGAACTTATAATGAAGAAACCATAGACTCTAGTCATATCTAGAAGGGACCTTGACAGAGCTCATATTTTGGGCAAGGATAATTGAGATCAGCAGAAAGGTTTGCAACTACAGATGCCCCTCAGTTCACAATGGTGTTATATTCCAACAAACTCATTATAAGTTGAAAATATTCTAAATGGAGAGTGCATTTAATATACCTAGACTACAAAACATCACAGCTTAACCTTAAATGTGCTCAGAACATTTCCTATTTTAATAAAATTTTATTTATTATTTTATGTGTATGATTGTATTGCCTGCATGTGTATAAGTGCACCCATGTCATACAGTGCTCAAGGAGGTCAGAAGGTGCTGAGAATTGAACTTGGGTCCTCTGCAAGAGCAGTCAGTGCTCTTAACCAATGAGCCACCTCTCCAGTCCCAAATATTTCCTATTTTATAATAAAGTACTGGGTAGCTCATATAATTTGTTGAATACTGTGTTGAAAGTGAAAAACAGAATGGCTGTGCATGTGTTTTCAACCATCATGAAGTTGAAAAACCACATTGGGCCGTATCTCCACTAACAACTTTTCTGTGAAATCACCCCCAAGCAACTCCCTGTGGAGGCTGAAGGGAGCACTTCCACCCTTCCCCTACAGGGTTCAAAAGATTCTTACCAAGTACTATTTCACATGAGAGGCTGGACAGTACCCGTTTTCTGAACCTCCTGCTGACCAGTGGGGTTATTCCTGGCAAGCTATCCCATTTTTCAGTATTTTGCTACAACAAAGTAACCTTTGGATGCCTCAATGTACATATTAGTGAAAACTGTACTCTACTTTTACTTATTCAAATACTGCTTTGAGATTGTCTTCTGTAGGGAAAGGGTCTTCTTACAATGTTCCACCATTCCTAGGGTAATACTGGATGTGGATGATTTGGGCAGTCCTGTTTTCATGCTTAGTGAGACAATGAAGGCAAATGCTTACTCTCTGCAGTTGTAATCACTGCTCGATTTACTGAAATAGCACCTGTTTAGAAGGCTAATAATCATTTCCCATTATTTATAGAATGCCCTATTTTGTTTCTCTAATTATATCTTAGGTCAGTCTTTCATTTGTGTCTTAATATATCTTTAAAAATACTTCAATTTCTCACTTATTAGATCTTAATAACTACAATGGTTTGAAAAATGTTGTTTCTGTAGTATTTTTTATTTAATTGACAGATATTGAGTATATTCAAGGGGTGTAATACAATGATAAATGTGAATATTTTACAATGATAACTATAAAGTTAATTAACACATCCATCACCACCCATGATGCACATGAACTCCCCAGAACTTGCTCATCTTATAATGAAAGTCTATAACCTTAGATCAGCATCTCCCCATTTCTCCCAACTCCCAGCCTCTGGCAACCATGGGTCTATTTCTCCATTTTCAGTAGTTTGACTTTTTTCAATTCCATCTATAGCTTAGATCATACAAGCTTAAGTCAGCTTTCTATTACTGTCACAAAATACCTGAGATCATCGACTTAAAATGAGGAAAGTTTTACTTAGGCTCAAAGCTTCAGAGACTTCAATTCATGTTCATGTGCTCCTTTTGTGCTATGGGCCTGTGATGCTGTGGGGTGTCTTAACAGGAGGATATGGCATTGGTCTAGTCACCTAATAGAGTCCAGAAAGCATAGAAAGAGTCAGAAAGAGGCCTGGGTCCTGAAAGACATGCTTCCCATCATCTAACTTCCTTCCACTAGCCCCACCTCCTAAGTGTTCCATCAGTTCCCAACAGTGCCACAGGCTGGTGACCAAGGCATTAACATGGGTCTTTGGGAATAAAATTCCAAACCAAGCAATACAGAATTGACCTTTCTTAGTCTGTCCTATTTCACTTTCTATAATGCTCTCTGGGTTCACCCACATCATGAATGGCAGGATTTTCTTTTTATGGCTCAATAATGCTCCACACTTTCTCTTTATATATTCTTTTCCTACTTTTATATATTCATTCTTAGGTGCTCTGTTTGTATATCTTGCTGTGATGAACATGGAAGTGCTGATAACTCTTTAAATACTGATTTCATTCCCTTTGAATCTATGCCCAGAAAGAGGAATGCTGGGTCCCATGGTGGTTCTCCTTTTTAAATTTTTGAAGAACCTCTGTACTGTTTTCCATGATGGCTGAAATATAAGCTGCTACTGTCTAAAGGGAAAAGGTACATATGTAGCTCAGGTAGGATGCCAAGAAGAGCCACTGGTTAGTGGATGGAGTTGGGCTCTCAGAATCTCTGGCTTTGGGATAGAAAAGAGATTACACCCAGTTTCATCCCCAGCACTTGAGGCCACCATGACTTCTGGTGAAACAACTAAAAGTTAAGTTTTAAAATGGAGATTTTGTTCTTTCCAGTGAAACAGCGGAGCTGGAAGTAGATGCCATTTGTAGTTTTGACTTTGGCAGATTTAAACCATTTTTCTTATGGCTCAGTCATGGAAATAAGCACACATTATCCCTTCTTTGTTTTAGAGCTAAGTTACTTATTAAGTAAGAAAGGTTTGAAAAAGTAAATTATATTAGTAAAATTCTCAAATTGCTTTGCACATCATCAGTTCAGTGAAACACATTTTTGCCTTCATAGATAATGGCCCAAATTTAAAGTAGCATAATCAACAGCCAGGACTCAGTGAATATATACTACATAGGACTATACACTAATCACTGCAGGAGATGCAAAATACATCAGGAATTATACTCTGCAAATGTGCCACCCGGTTGGAGAACACAGACATGAGAATTAATTACAGTACAGGCAGTGAGCAGCAAGAATAGCTTGAGCTATGTGAACTAAGGGGTGCATAGATGGGCTCATTTTTACCTAAGGCATCCACAGGAAGGATTTGAGTTGATAAAACATAGACAAAAGGAGCCTCAAGCGAGGAGATGTGGTTCAAGGGCATGAAGATGTGGCGGAGTGGGGCAGGTTACAGTGGAAAAGCAAGCTTAAACCAGAATACAAGCTGTGTGGCCTTAGTCAAACTACTCCACCTCTCTCCTTTTCTCACTGTAAAAGTAAGATACCAGGGACTGGAGAGATGGTTCAGCAGTTAAAAGCACTGACCTTGTTCGAATCCCAGCACCCACATGGTGGCTAACAACCATCCGTAACTCCAGTTCCAGATGATCTGATGCCTTCTTCTGTTGTCCACAGGCACTACACAAGGATGCAATTACAAACATGCAGGCAATACACTTATACACATAAAATAGTAAAAAATAATAAATAAAAATATTAAAAAGATACCAGAGGAATGAACTTCCCTCACAGGATTACTGTGAAGATCAGAAGAGATAATGCAGGTGAGGCGCTTAGCAACACCTGGGAACTACAGGTAATCCCTCAGTAAACGTTAACTATTATCTTGCAAGACTGTGAAGAGCAGAGGCAACTCTTGGAGTGAGCTCTGTGCTGCAGTCACAGTTGATGCACAGGGTCTTGTTTTACAGCAGCAAATTATGGCCAGGGAGAGGAAGTAGGTCTTAGAGCACCATGGTACTTGTCAAGAAAAGTACAGAATTGGAGGAAAAGAGGTCATGCTTGACACCAGCAGACTCATCCCAAACACTGGGCCTCACCTCCCGATGATTTCTGTAAGAAGACTCTCCTCATCTGCCCCTAGATCCTGAGCCACTGTACTCTTTAAACAACCTCATCAGAGCAATGTCAGGAGAAAGACAACATGGGGAAATATTTGGATATGGTGCCTTAGGATGCCTACCCCTACTCCAATCCTGGAGGAACAAATGACTGAGAAGTTGCCAAAAGGTAAAGAGAGAGAGAGAGATTTCAGACTGCCCCAATCCAACCCCAATCTCTTAGCAAAGACACGAGGGGGCAAGAACAGTAGTCATGGAAGCATCTACTCTTCTCCGGGAGTCATTGCAGAACTAGGGCTCTGAGACTAAGGACAATGGGCAAACTGAAGACAGTTGAAACACAATCCACTCTCTCTGGACTCACTGCTGGTATATTTGGTTTAAGTGCCAATACTTGACAGAAGCAACCTAAGGAAGAAAAGATTTATTTTGGTTCACAGTTTCAGAGGGTTCAGACCACCATGGTGGAATACAGCAGTTTACATCCTGGAAGGTCAGGAAGCAGAGACTGAGAAGGCAGCAATCAGGGATAATGTGCTCTGAAGGACCCACTCCCAGCAACCTACTGCCTCCTGCTAAATCCTTCCTCTCAAAGTATCCCAACCCCACAAAGTATTACTACCAAATGGACACCAACTATTCAAAACATGAGTCTGTAGGGTGCATTTCATAGTCAATCTGCAGCAGAGACCTTGGAAGCAAAGAAGGCTGCAGTGCAACTGCCTGGGAGCTGGAGCTGACATCCACAAAGATGAAGGCAGTGTGGCAGAACCAGAAGAAACCGGGAAGCTCAGGGGACATGTGGTTGGAGCCTGAGGGGATTGCACAAGCTCAGCTCTCAAGGGTGCGCAAGGTAGATGAGTGGCCCACGTGTGGTAACACCTTCTTTTCTGACACTAGAGATGGAACAGCATTCTTGCTAAGAAAACAGTCACACTCCACAGCAAAACCAGACAAACTCTGGCTTCCATTTCTAGACGGCTTGTAAGGAGTACTTATCTGCCTATGCATCATGTTGATGAGGCCTCAACTTGAATCGATAGTATTTTTGAAAAATTCCATATTTGACTAGAAATGATGTTTCAATCAAGATTGGTAATACTCTCAACAAAAAAGCATTGCTCAAAGCAGTGGAACAAGTCCTGAGCATGCTTGACAGGCAGGAATGATGTTAAAAGACGGTTGAATAGTTCTATTGCAAAACTGCATGAATCTTTAGGCTCAAAGGAGAATCTACCCAAAGAAATGCCTGTACCTTCTCTTTCTAAATCTGTAGGCTGACAATTTAAATACAGGAGTTTGAATCAGGTGTTCCTGAATCTATAAAATGATACCAGAGCATCTGGACTGGAACTAGGTGCTGCCCAAGCTGCAGTCCCTACAGACAGCAGAGACTGAACCAGGTGCTTCCTGAAAGTCTTCACTCGCATAGATTCCAAAGACACACAGTTCTCATAGCACTTCGGGCAGCAGCATACTCTAATCAAAAGACATAAAGCCATCAGCACCCGGGGGAAATCTGTCCTGTCGTCTAGCCACATTTCCTATTGTTGACAAATGAGAATATGGGCCGTTTAATTCTGCAGCTCTATATAAATAAAGAGGCATGGGAGACCATGTCAGAAATGGGATAAAGCATCATACTTCCTTATAAGGGGCAGCATTGGCTTTCAGGCTGAGTTCAGAGAATACTTGTTGAGCATCTGCTAAGTTGAGGTACCAGCTAGGTCTGAGGAGGAAATGGTAATCAGTCTGGCACCTCCTTTACTCCTGATAACAGGGTGAGAGACAGGGACTAAGATCAATAAAGCGCATGAATAGCTCTTACAGAAACACTTGACGTAGCCAAGGATACACCATAAATTAGATATAAGGATATTCTAAATGCCAAAGAAAGCCCACAACACAGAAGGCCTGTCTCTGGGCTCTGTAACCACTCCAGCAGCTCTGAGAATGGGTTTGGTTCTCAGCCTGATGCTCCATGTCAGTACATAAACAGGATGCCCACTTGTAGGCCTGTGCCATGGAGGACGCTGGCTGAAGCCAAGGACAACCTGATGCAGAGGAAGAGGAGGCCAAGAGAAGTTGACAACATGGTAAGCTAAGGGTCACCCCAGATATCTTCTCCATCCCTGAGGTCTCCACACCTACCCTTGGCTGGTTCTTGTTTTGAATTCAGTGTTGTCTTCTCTTTAGTGTCACTTGCTGAGGCCTTATGCTGGGGATGGAACTCAGGGCCATGTGCATAGTAGGCAAGAGTTGCGACAAGAGGCAGCTTCTCCACAGGCAGCCCCTGATCCACCAGAAGATTTGCATAGCCTCCCTTTAGCCAGAGAAGAGCAGGAACCGCCCTTTGGTTGTTCCTCTCAGATAGGAACATAAAGAGCTAAGGCCACCAGAGATACTTGGATGATACAAAGTTTCATAAACGAATAGCTCCAAGTGTCCGACATATGCTGAAAAAGTAGTACACCAAGTACTGTGAGTTATTAACCTAGAACTGCTAGAAACTGAAAACAAAGCTCTCCCCTTACTCAATGCTCCTGAGTCCTTAGGGTCAGGCATTCACACACAGGTCCACTCCTGCCAGGGAGGAAGCGGATAATAACCATGGTCCAGGCAATCTTGGAAGGATGCTGGGAAGACAAATGAAACGATGTCTCATAGAGGAAATTCCACGAGTCACAATAGAAAGGGGCCCACTTGCAGCCACAGTACCCAAGCTTAGGCTCTTGTCTCTGTATTTTTCTTTCATTCTTTCAAGATTGTCTTTAGGAAACATTATGTCTCTGGATAAGGTCTCCATTGTCATGGGTCCGGATCACACTCCAAGGTGAGTGGAATTATGGAGCAGGCATAGTCCCTTAGGGGAACCATTGAATCCCTGGGACCCCAAGTCCCACAAGAAGCACCTCACCCAGGACCAGAACATGGAGGTGAGTTTTAGTCCAATCAGCAAAGAATCCTCAACCAGGAAAAACCTAGATCTTTTTTCACAGCAATACCCTTTCAAATAAATTTAATAAATTAAATCCAGGAAAAAAGAATTGTTAACCATCAGGACCATACTTAAAAGTTGGAGGCAGGGGGCACCATGAGAGACAATTCAGTAGTTAAGAACAGTGGCTGCTCTTACAAAGACCCCAGGTTCAGTTCCCAGAACCTGCATGATGGCTAACAACAGTCTATAACTTTAGTTCCGGGGGATCTGATGCCTTCATCTGGCCTCCATGGGCATTGTACAACATAGGTGCACTTACATACAGGTAGGCAAGACACTGATATACATAAAATTTTTAAAAGTAATAATAAAATAAATTAAAGGTTGGTGGGTTAGAGGAAGACCAGTGTAACCAGTTCTCACCAGTTCCTTTGAGGTCCTAGAAAAAACACTGAATTTAGAGTCACAAATTTTGGTCCTCTGAACCATGTAGCCTTCAATAAACCACTTAATACCTGTGAATCCCAAGTCCCCATATATTAATATGAAATGAATACAATGAAACTTAACTTTGAGGCTGGAGAAATGGCTCAGGAGTTAAGAACACTGTTCTTGCAGAAGACCTGGGTTCGAATCCCAGCACCCACATGACAGATAACAACTGTCTTTGACTCCAGTTCCAGGGTATCTGATGGCCTCTTCTGTCCTCATGGGCATTGCACGACACGGGTGTGCTTACCTACACACAGGCAATACACTCATACACATAAAAAAAAACAACTTTGTATGGATCATATAAATTAATGTACATAAAAGTACTTAAAACTATAAAATGCCACAAAAATGTCTAGTGTTGTTTTGAAAGTATTTGAGAATCTTTGGGACTATTACACAGTGATGTAAAATCCAATTTGTCTTCTTCAGTTTTTATCCAGCCCAGTTCTAGACGAGATCAGCTGCATTTAACTCCTGTCTGCACATACATTCCTTCAGCAGACATTCAATGAAAATTCACTAGTACAATAAACAAGACCCTTTTCTTACCCTCAGAGAGCACAGATTTAGAGAATTCCAACCCTCCAATTCCCATCTCCATTTTTCATTCTGTATGCCTTACCCTTTCTCTTGGTAACAGATGAAAACCATCTCCTTCCTAGTACAGATGGACAGAGATGACCCTGCAGCAGTATCTCTGAGCCAAAGTCCCCTGAGGTCCCCACGCTACCCAGCATCATAGCCCTTCCAAAATCTTTCACGTCAAAGCATGAGGCTCCTGGTATACAAGCCTCAGGCTTAGCAGAAGCACAATCTTTGAAGTCACCTTTGAAATAGCACAGGAAGCACAAAAACAATATATCAGATGTTTAGGTCTACTACGACATTCATCACGGTGACTTGCAGAAATGTAAGAACAGACGCTAAAGCCAGAAAGACCTGGGTTTGAATCATGGCTTTGATTTCTGCAGTCCTTTGAGCTTATTGTTAGAGTAGTCTAAGGGCTCAATTTTTCAGTATATAGAACTCAGCTAATAATGTACCAAGCCCATTAGTGATAGTCATATAATTAAATATGATGTTGGTAAATAATTCAAGTGTTTTGGCACATGGAAAAACTCCACAGATGGTTGCCATTATGATTTAATATTATAATAGATATTACTAATGACATGTTCAAAAAACATAGTCTACTTAATCCCGTACCCTTTGGTAACTCTGCTGACTGTATGTATGAACAGAAAAAAAATAAAATTTCCAGTGGCTCCAAAGAAAGTTATTTCTAACCTAATTCATCCTGCCTTTTTGGCAAAACTAGCCCTCACCCTGAAAGTTAAGATATATTTATCCTTGGTTTATGCCCACCTGATGGACAAAATGAAGGAATACACAGAATCACAACCTGAAACAGTATTTCATTTACTGACACGTTCACTGGGTTTCCCATCTCCCACTCCATTCATACACCACCTTCCAGCACGCACTTCGCAGCAGGTCCCTTTCTTGCCAGCTACAGCTTTTTCCTCACCTCCCCCCATCTCCTTCTTTGTGGTTCTCTCACCTCCACCATAACCAACTGTCAGCTCCAGAACATCTCGCCTTTACTAAGCATGTCTGCAGCTGGTGGAGAAGGCCCAAAGAAGACACAGGCACTCAGAGAGCTATGTAGTAAAGAATTAACCTTGCGCAAAAAGACTGGCCACTGCTCCAGGCTTCCAGGAGGACAGCTCTAAGCTCCTGGAAATGCGTCACAGGAGTGTGTTTGTTGCCTGGGGACCTTGGGTCATGCAGTATAGTGTATCAATTGTGATTTATAGTCCAGGCTTTGGGTTTTACCACATCAGCTCAACCTCTGAAGGGGCTGGAGATTGGAATAAACCTTTGTTTGTAGTACGGAGTGTTGTGTGTGCATGCACACTCCCACCCCGCCACACACACACATACACACACAAATAGAAAGATGGACACCAAGGCCTAGATAGACCTCCCTGGTTAGCTATATATTATATATACTGCTATATACAGAGATGGGGAGGGTCATAGTATACAGATGCTGAGAAACTGTGTCTTTCTGTAACTCTGAGGAGGAAATCTGGATAGTCCACACTTGGAATCTTCTGAGTTCTGTCCCATGCAACTCTTCTCCAGGGTGATTTCATCCGTATTCTTTAACTGTAATAAACTGTAACCATAAGTAAATTAGATCTTAGTCATGCTACGAGTCCTTCAAGTGAATTACGGAAAATAAGAGTGGTCCTAGGGAGACTCAAACTTGTCATTGCTGTTATAAGTAAAGACAGTCTTGAGTCTGTTCCAACACTGCAGAAGCCACTGAGAAACCCCTGCAGACAGGCAGCCAGCCTCTCTATGCACTAAGGAAGCTTCTAGGAACCAGAGTGACCACATCCTTGAACCAATCCCTGTCATGACAGGTTAACCTCAGTACCTACGCATGTTATTCTGTGTCCACCACGTCCCTGTGGGGTCTTGATGACTGACACTCTGAATTAATGTGTACAGATAACCTTTCCTGACCCTAGTGCCTCTCTTCTCCTGTCCTCTCCTATCCTCCCCTCCCCTCCTCTTCCCTCCCCTCCCCTCCTCCTTCTCTCTCTCTCTCTTCCAACCTCCAGGTACAACACAGAAAATGCCCTGCCTCAGGATCACTTGGACTTTCTAAGACTGCTGTAGTCACTAGGTGATAGAGTGCAAAGGGTACCAAGTGGGAGACTATTCTGGGAAACTGCCACCTGTGCCCGTGGTGAAAGCGTTCCAGCCCCATTCCACTCAGCCTGATCCTTACTCCAAGAAAAAAAGAATTAGAGAGGCGGGGAAAGGGAAAAGAGGGGCTCTGCAGAGGTCACAAAGAGGGCCACCAACAACAATGTCCAGGTTCAGCAATCATGCTCTTGTGAGGACATTTTCCCCCCAGGCCCTCTGGCCCCTCTACTTCTAAACAAAGCTCCTTTTCAATGATGTGCTGCTATCTGTGGTGGCTCTGTGTACAGATAACTGGAAAGCAACGATGAACATTCTTAAGTCAAGACTCTGGAGGAACGACGGAAGAAGAAATGTCAGCATTTGGGTACCAATGGAAATAGAAAATCTCAAAAATAGCAAGAGGGAAAGAAAATGTATTTAGATGGTAATGGGACTGGCTGGAGTGAGCCACTGAGCCTGGCTGAGTGCGATATTGGATCTGAACTAGCCATAGCATCTTTCTTTGTTAGCCCTGCATCCCAGCCAACTGCCCCAAGAAAGCCGAAGAAAACTGAGGGAACATACTGGACCCCATATGTTTAAAATGAAGAAGTTTCAAAGCTGTATCAGTCACTTAAGCCTAATATTTGGATTTCCTTTAAATTGCATTGTCGTCAACGGCTGTTCAGCCTGAGTTGCTTAGACAGTAAAGTCTAGTTCTAGCTGCCATTCCACATTATGCTAATGTATATGAGAAGCTGTCTCCCTGGATACCGCAGCAAATTGCTAGCTGAATCATAGAAATGCTGTCAACTTTTTTTTTCAAGTTTTCCATTTTTTCCTGTGCTATTGTGTGTAGTCAAGAGAAACCAAGAAAGACAGGGAGGGGTATATTTCTTTTCAAGCTTCCACTGGATTGATTTTGCCTCTTTAAGAAATAGCTGTAGCTTCCTTATTTCTAAAGCAACCCACATGCATGCCTCCATTTTATTTGAAGTCCTTTCTTTGCCCAAATGTCCATGTCGGTTTCAGAGAATCAGCCAGGAGAACCAGCAGAGGGAGAAAGAGAGCTCCAAATCTTGATTTTTCTACAGATTCCACTTAAAACCAGAGTCTGAATATGTGGGCATTTACTGTGCCCCAAGAGAAATATGCAAATCAAATGGATGCACTAGGTAAAGCTGCTTTTTAAAAAAAAATGGCCTAGAGCTCTGGTGTGGTGCAAATGGCTTTGGCTTGCAAACTGGTTCTAGCTTGAGCATTACTAGCCTCTCTCCTTGGATGACCCCTGTGCTGGGAACAGTTCGTTTGTCTGTTCAGTAGGAGAGGGAAAATGGATGAGCTCTGAGTTCCGTTTTGGTTCTGATATCCTGAGTCTCTAGGGCTCGTCTCCAACCTCAGCTGCCATACATTAAGTTGGAATCAGAGGCTGGACCTAAACCTAGTAAGATTCATGCCAGCTCTGAAAGCTAAGATTCTGTGAAGCTTGGGGGTGGGGGGAGTTAATGATAGTGGAAGAGAGAATGGTGACGCACATCATAGACTGAGTTTCACTTTGCAACTCTAGCACTTGCTCTATTTGCTAGGATTGCGATGGGGATTGAAACACTCACCAGAGAGCCTAGAGCAGGGCAGGGGCTGTCTACAAAAGTCACATTCACACATTCAGTCACAGCTCTCAAACACTCTTTGACCTCCCCACTTGGTATATCAGCTGTGGATCTGTATATGATTGGCCCTCCCTGTGTTTGGGCTTGTCCCCCATACCCATAATTCTTTCCCTAGCCTGGCCTGTTTCCTACAACCCAGAAACTCTACCCATGCCTCAGTAGCCACTCTTCCTCCAAACAACTCAGACTTCTACGCATTTGATCCTAACTCTCACCTAGAGTTCCAATAGTCTAAGGGTAACAAAGCCAAAGGGCTTTAGGAGGTAATAAGCAGCCCAAACCTGTGAGGTTGTCCAGACGAGACAACAGGGAAAAGCAGCTCTGCAGATGAACAAGATCAAACACATCCCTTCCTTCCCTCCTGTGACAGTTAATATTGTCAACGTGGCAGGATCTAGAATCACTTTGGAGGAGACACACTTCTGGGCGTGGTTGTCAAGGAATTTCTAGATTGGATTAATTAAGATTGGAAGACCTACCCTGAATGTGGGCAGCACCATCCCAAGGTCAGGGATCTGGGCTTGAATTAAAAGGAGACAGTAAGCCAAGCATCAGTGTTTTATTTCTGCTGCGACTGTTACTGTGGCTACAGTGTGACCAGCTGACCCACACTCTGGCTGCCACACCTTCCCTGACATGATGGACAGTATCCCTCCTTAAACTGAGACAAAACAAGTCCTTTCTTCCTCAAGCTGTTTTTGCCAGACCAATGTTGTCGCAGCAATAAGAACAGTAACTAATACTTTTCCCTTCACAAACAAGGCAATGAGACTGAAGTTTTTTAAAACTTTGTGCCCTTTGGGCTGTATCTGTATCCCGAGGCAGAGTACTTGCCTAGCATGTGCAAGGCCCTGGGTTTGATATCTAGCAGTACAAAATAAAGTAAAACTTCCTGCCATAAACAAAATAACTATTTAAAAATTAGGTCCTGTTCTATCCACTTTTCACTGCAAGAAATCTGTTCATTAAATGTGGATTCATTTTTAAATACAAGAATATACTTGAGTTGAGAAATCATAATTCTTTTCAATGACTAAGGCTGAACTAGGGTTAGCATTTATATTATTACAAATGGTCTTTTTTAAGTTTAATAAATCTAAAACCTTTCTTAGTATAAAGCCTATATAATCATTTATTAACTGTTTTAAGCCTAATATCTATAACGTTTATAGAAAGTCTCTCCTGAGAATGAAGTTATATCTGTAGAGTTGCCCCAAAGTGGCTCCATTAGGTATAAAGTTTTCTGAAGGCTGATGGTTTTATCTTTCATTAAAATGGACTGTTTTGTGTTCTACTCTTTAACTGTTTAACTTGAAAATAATATTCTTAAATTATTTATTACCTACTTAAATCTTTTGCCCAAATCTTTCAGTAATTTCTAGAAGACACATCCCATTTATTTTGTCATGCTCTAGATGGAACCTAGGTTTCCTGCCTGTTTCTGAAGGATAAGAGAGGAAGATGGGCTGACACAGATGTATCAGAATCAAAAGTGGTCAAAACATGGGGAAGGAGACTGACTTTTAGAATGTCAGCAAGAAGTTCAGCAAATTCTTTCTTCAGCAATGACTTGAGAGGAAAATGGTCAAAAATAATAGGGAAACTGGTCATCAACCAAAGAAACACAGCAAATGAAAACATTTGTCCAAGAACAGTAGGAGAAATTTAGGTATTCACCTGGGAGTCATCTGCACTTCAAGCTCCAAAGACCCAGTAGTTCTGTTAAAGTAGGACGACAAAACATCAGCTTTGCTGATGGAAGCAGCTGGCTTGACTGTGAGCACAGGGGAAAGGCATGCATGCATGCACGCACATACTCAGAGATATACACACACATACATACATACATTCATACACACATGTACACATGCACACATACACACATATAGACATATACACACATACACATAATTGCATGCATATTCAAATACACTCACATACACATATACACTCACATACATACATATAACATATATGCACACATACACAAGAAAACAATCTCCTAGAAATTGTTATAAACAGCAGACTCGCCATGGTAAATATTATAATAAAGAAGTTCAATGTCAAAGTATTCCGAAGCTGCTACCTTGATGTAGGCAAGCAACTAAATAACATCAGAGATCCAGAAAATAAAACATCTGTAGTGTGCCTAAAAATGCTCCCACGGAACCTCAGTGATCTGAAGGGCTTTACACAACACAAGAGACATATACCCACTCAGGAGAGACCAGAGAGTGTCTTGGCTATCTGCACACTGAGTGTTAGGCTTTGTGTATGCACAAAGGAGGCACAAGAGGGCCCAGGGGAAAGCAAAAGCTGTGGAGACCTGTAAGCTGATGGACTTAAATGGATGCTCCAATCTACACAGATCCCAGCAAAAGAGAGAAGAGTTACCACATCAAGCTGTTTAAGTACACCTCTGGCCTAGCCACTAAGTGCTAACTACTAAGCCATACCATGCAGAGGCAAACCCCAGCAAGCCAGGCTTGAACATTAAAATGAAAAGCAAAGTAAAAAATATTGAGCAGAAATAGCATCAGTTACATATTGTGAGAGATAGTCCCTACTTAGCCCAGACAAATTACTAAACAAACAAAAAGCAACAATAATCCCAAGGGGAAAGTTAGTCTACAGTCACTACAATATATTATCCAAATGTCTTATTTTCACCAAAAATTGTAAAGCATGAAAAAAAAATAAGAAGATGTGGCACGGACTTAAGGGAAAAATAGTTAATATAAATTGTCTCTGAGGTGCTATATTTGTTGGAATTAGTACAAAGATTTCTAAGTAACTTATAAAAACACACCTAAATATTTTTAAGTATGACAATTTCTTATCAGATAGTAATAGAAAATATTTTAAATGTGGTTTCTAGAGTTAACAGAATTTTTAAAGACCTTCATTAAGAATGTTTTAAAGAATATCTGAATACCTGGAAGCTAGGTGTGGTGGTGAATACCTGTAATCCCAGTACAAAGGGAACAGAAGCAGGAAGCTCATAAATTTCAGGCCAGGCTGGGCTACTCAATGAGACTTTGTCTCAAAAAATAAATTGAAAACCTATTGCTGCTAGATGAGGAACAGCTGACCTTCCTAAAACAAAGCACTCTAGATAGGCTGACTAGATTCACCAGATGGACAAGTAGTGGGGAATGGCTGAGGGTGCCGACAACACAGCGGACAGTAGCAGGGATGATAGAGTATAAGGGCTCTAGTGGGCGAGGGGAGGCTATGGGAGGTGCCATCTGGGAAGTGTGTGTATAGTTGAATAAGATGGTTTGGGATGTTTTGTGTGATATACACACACAAAAAAATCAACAAATTTTTTAAATGAATTATAAAAAAAAAACAAAAAAAAGCATGTTTGAGGTGTTGGAATAAAGAATAAAGAAACTTAAAGATTAAGATAATGGAAATTACCTAGTCTAAATTCCAGAAAGAATAAAGATAAAGGACAAAAGAGAAAGAAACAATAAATACTTGAACACCCCAAAGCCAAACGCTTCCCAAATTTGATGAAAAACATTGAAAATATATGTAAAAATATCAATGGATTCCAAGTCGGATAGGCACAAGAATGCCTACACTCAGACTCTTCATAGTCTAAATGTTGAAAGACAAAGACAAAGAGAAATTTTTTAAAGCGAGGATAGAATATGGGGGCTAGAGAGATGGCTCAGCAGTTAAAAAGCACTGGCTGCTCTTCCAGAGAACCAGGTGCAGTTCTCAGAACCCACATGTTGGCTAATAATCACTTATAACTCCAGTTTCAAGGGATCCAACATCCTCTTCTGGCCTCCACAGCTTTTCACACATATGGTATACTTAGATACATCCAGGAAAAACACCCATACACATAGAAAATAAATAATTAATCGAATAAATTTTTTAAAAAAAGAGAGAGAAAATGACTCATTACATACAGGGGAACACTAGTCTGATCAACAGCTGACTTTTTATCACAAACATTGGAAGCCAGCGGTTGGGGGGTTGTCTATTCAAAGCACTGAGAAAAATAGAATTCTACAGCCAGCAAAACTATTTTTCAATAATGAAAGCAAAATAAAGATAGTCCCAGTAATTAAAAACTGAGAAATTTCATTGCATTGGGCCTGCCTTACAAGAAATAAAAGTCCTTCAGGACAAAAAAAGATGAAGATAATGGGAATGATATTGATTATGACTTGAATCCACATAAAGAAGAAAAGAGTACAGAAGGTATAAATACAAGTCCTGTTTTAATATTTTCTTTCTTTATTCCATGGATTTAAAAAGCATAAGACTTATTAAACAATAATAAAAACTGGGGGAGGGAGTTCTAACATATGGATGGCATGCACTTACAACAATAAGACAAAGGATGAGGAAGAAACTGAGTACTACTGGAGTAAAGTGTCTACATTTTACCAGAGACAAATTAACACTAATTTTAGGTAGATTATACCTATAAAATCCTAACTAATCTCTAGAGAAACAAGAAAAAATTAGGAAAAAAATTTTAAACACATTAAAATGCTTTGCTAATAAAACTAAAACAGAAAAATAAAAATGACAGGTGACATATAAAAGAAAAACATCAAAAATGGCAAAAAAGTCCAACCATATCAACATTTACATGAAATATAAATGGATGAAACATTCTAATCAAAAGGGAGAGACTGAGAACTGTTAAAGACTGGTTACCACTGGGTGAGGGAGAGTAGACCTTCCTTAAGATTTCTCATAGGCTAAATAGACTCCAGTGGATGAACTTGCACTGAAGGACATCCAGGTAAAATGCTTGACTGGATGGGACTTAATATATGTAGTAGAGTACATGTGGCTTTGTTGGGGGGGCATGCATGGGGGAAGGAAGTATTAATTTGATTAAGAACTATTGTATGAAATGTACAAAAGTTCAATAACAAATTTTAAGGCAGAAACTGTTGCCCTCAATTTAAAAGAAAAAGATTCAAATAAATGTTATCTACAAAAGACATACTTTAGATTTAAAGACAGAAATATGTCAAAGTATAAAGCCCCGCCCCTTCACAGAGGATTAGAAAGCCTGAAAGCTGAAGTCTTCCCCTAACTTTCTTGTCCACTAATGGAGCACCTGCCTGCCTTCTCTCTCCCTCTCCACCTCATCACTGTTCCTGTAGAATGTGTATCAGGAGATGAGAGACTGGAAGGGAAACTGAAAAGTGGAGAGGTTTTTTTTTTTTTTTTTTTGTAATATCAAAGAGGATTAACTAAAAATCACTCTGTGATCAGAGGAAATCTTTAAGGATTCAACAATCATTTGGTAGTTAAAAAGAAGTGAATTATTGGATGCTTACCTAGGTTCCAAGATACATATTCCTAGATATTTTGATAGAGCTTGACCCCAACTATTCAAAATCAGCCCATGGATTTTTTTTGGGGGGGGGGGACAATGTCTTAGAAACAGTCCTATAAGAGCAACTTGGAATATACTATGAACTGAACTTGAAGGTGGAACCAGATAAACAAAAAAGTATGGAATTTTATTTCCTTGGTCATAAAGGGACCATTGACAGGCTGGTTTTCCTGGGCTTGATTTTCACCTTTCCTGGACTTTCCGCTCCATTTGAAGCCGCCAAGCACCCCAGCCTTCTTGAAAAACCCTCTTCACCTGGCTTCTGTGCCATCAATGCCCTGACCTTCTTCCTATAAATTCTTGCAGTCCAGTTACTTGCAATTTCTGACACTCTAATGCTCCATGCCTCAGACTGCCTCTGCACACTCTCTTCCTTGGTGATCTCGGCTAGCACCAGGAGGGTCAGTATCACTCCACACTGAGGACTATGCCTAGTCCCTGGTCTCATACATAGTCATCATCCAGATCTGAACATCAGGAAGGTATGTCTCGCTTTTGGTGGGGGGGGTGAGACAGGATCTCCCTGACTCCCCAGGGAGACAAGGCTCACCATACAGATGAGGCTGGCCTCAATCTCAGAGAGATCGGCCTGCCTCTGCCTCCCAAGTGCTGGGATTAAAGGAACTACACCACCATGCCTGGCAAAACGGTATTTCCTAATGCAGCACACCTCAGAAAGTAACTCCCCATCCCACAACCTATATCCAATCCTGTCAGCACCATCTTGAAAATATATCCCAAATCCAACTGCTTTTTAGCACCTCCAGTACTACCTGGTCCAAAGCACTATCATCTTTCACCTTGCTAAGTACAACACCATCCCAACTGGTCCCTACTCCCATCCTCCCTTCAGACAATTCTCCTGGCAGCTAGACTGGAACTTTTAGATACAGATCATATAATGTCATCTCCACACACAAAAGTTTCAATTGCTCTCCCACCACATTTGGAAAACATTCAGACGCTAGCCTTTGTATAAGGCTATGTGAATTTTGATCCGGGTTACTCCACCAAACCTGTCCTTTACCTTTCTATCCTTCAGTCATTGTACTCCAATCACAGCCACACCAATCTGCCTGGACTTAATGCACATTCCAAATACCTCCTTTCCTTCACTCTACCTGGAAGGCTCTTCCCTCAACTACTATTTGGTTTTCCCCAAAATTCATTCAGGTTCCCCTGTTGGGTTACACTGTTCCTGGGGAGATCTGCACAAACACCATCTACCCCAGATAGGAAACCAATAACAGACCAAAGTAAGGATGCCACCGAAGTCCAAATTGATACAGGAATATGGGTGAAGGGTCACTCATAGGAGCAACAATGACTCAAAGACATGTATCACCAAAAACCCACCACAGCATGGGTGATGGTTGACAAAAGCTGGATCCCTGGAGTTTACTGCACAACTTGCAGGCAGATTGACAGGTAGAGTAGTATCTCTTCTACACAGCTCAGCTAGTCTGCGTCTCTTCCAGACACCTCAGCTGGTCTGAGACTCTTTTAAACAGATCATTGGATAGTCTGAGCTTCTTTTAGGAAGCTTGGTTGATCTCTGCCTCCTCTACACAGTTCAGCTGCTCTGGTCTTCTCAACAGTCCACAGTTTACAAGACATTGGGGAGGGAGAGACCTCCTGCATCTGGTCAGTTTCAGAGATTTCCTGAGGCTTCTAGATTGTTTACTTCTGGATTGTTTACTTCTGGAATGTTTACTTAAGGAGCTTCCCTTTAGAACATCTTGAATCTTAACAAGCTTCCCTCCAAGATAGAATGTTTCAACTTGGAAGTTGTTCCACAACATCCCCATGTTCTCATTTATGATGTTTTAAATAAACTCTCAGTTTATTCTTTTCCAGAGCCTTATCATACTTTTAATTACATGTTTGCTTGCTTATTTGTAATCTATTTCCACTGAAATTTGTGAGCTAGAAAAAATTAATTTGCCCCACCCCCAAATCCTGGCATTCAGGAAATCTCTCATTACAGGTCTGTGAATCTTGTTCCCAGGCAGGGAAAATGTCAACAATCTCAGTAGAGACCCCAGCTGGTCCATGCCCAATTTTTCCTGACTCATGCTGGAATATGAAGTTTTCAATCGCTCCAAGAAAAAAATTAAAACTAAAAAGAGATTAGTAACTTTCTCAGGAGCTAAATATTTATAAATACCCTTTATTCTGAGATTATCCTCACACCAGTAGACACCTTGATAAGAACAGGGGAGATGAGAAAAATAAACAGAGTCTGACATTATGCTCCTGAAAACGATACGTAAAATCAGCACTTATATTTAAATCCTATCTTCCCACTCCACTATGGTTCCTTTTCTTTCAAGATTACCTTTCAAAAGGACAATGTATCCTAACAGGCGAACTTTAAGTCCTATCGCGGCTACTGAGAATCAGTGATTTGAAATACTGAAGAGAGATAAGAAATTTTCCATCTTGTAAAGTGAAAAATCATCTAGAGAAAGAGTTCCCTTCCCAGATTCCTCCAGTTTGTAGATTATCTGGCTGCTGTTAAAATTGAGTCACCTTTACTCAGGTTCTGGAATCTGAGGACTGTGTGTACTGAAGATCACTGCATGAGTCAAACATCACTCTTTTTTCATCCTACTTGCAGTAAACAATCTTAAAACAAGCTGAGGAGGGTTGAGCCCCCTCCCCAGGTAGCCCCTAAGGATAATGGAAGTCATCTCAGTGAACAACCTACCCAGGACCCAGGCAGCCTTGGTGGCAATATCTATCAGGACTTATCTCTGAAAGACCCTTTCCCCTACCGACCCTGGTTTATATGCACCCTGGTCTACATGCCATCCTCAGATGTCAAGGAAAGAACTAGTTGTGGTCCTCTCCAGAAACAAAGCAGATTTAAATCAATGTCTTTCCTTTCTCTTGAGAAGGCTCTTTCCTTTTCTGCTAGCAGAGACCATACAAGCTCCACTTTCAAAATCTTTTTGAAAAGCAAAAATTCCCCAATTCACAAAAGGTTGAAAGAGGGAAAGGTAAAGGAATCGGGAGGCATAATTTATTTTACCCAAAGATTTATGGCTCTTTCCTGGGATACAAATGAAGGTTTAATTCTAGGACACTCTTTGTTTAGTTCGAGGGGAGATCATAGATCCTCAGTATTCAAAGTAACTGCTAATTAGAAAACATTCAAAGGGAGAAATGTGATTCTGCAATGAAAACAGAAAAATTGGGGCTCAAGTAGGAAATGTCTGACTCAGAACAGCATCTTGGGAGTAGACTACTTTATCTCTTAATAAGTGCTGAAGTTGTTGGTTTACAGATCCAGTCACCCAGGAGGAAAGCAAGAGCCTGGGTCAAGCAGGACCCTCTGGGTGCAACTCTGTGTACTCAACAGAGTTCCATGGAAGAGAATGTAAGGAAGAATTGTGCAGAATCAAAGGAACCAAGAAGGGAAGCCATGGTACTCAGGGGGGAGGCGTGGTACTCAGGGGGGAGGCGTGGTACTCAAGGGGGGAGGTGTGGTACTCAGGGGGGAGGTGTGGTACTCAGGGGGGAGGTATGGTACTCAGTGGCGTGGTACTCAGGGGGGAGGTGTGGTACTCAGTGGGGAGGCATGGTACTCAGGGGGGAGGCGTGGTACTCAGGGGGGAGGCGTGGTACTCACGGGGGGAGGTGTGGTACTCAGGGGGGAGGTATGGTACTCAGGGGCGGGTAACACAGAGGAGCTGTTCCTGGTCCTTGGCCTGAGGCACAAGGAAGAAGGCATTGTGTGTGAGGAACCTGGCAAGAGCCAGAGCTGTGAGAGAAGATCCACCTGTGGAAGTCGAGGGTGGTGCTGCACATGTAGGATTGCCATGTGGCCCAAAGTCTTGCCTTTGTGTTTTGTGGTAGTACCTCCCAATGACCAAACCCAAGTGGAGGGCAGACAGCAAGACAGCCTAGGCCAAATGCTGTCCATGGAGGTCACCCTCCCAGAGCCCAGAGAAGAGACATGATGCAAAGAGCCTGTCTTAGTTTGTTTCTCCCTTGCTGTGACAAAACACTCTGACTACTACTAACTTGGGGAGGAAAGGGTTTATTTTGCTTACAACTCTCAGGTCACAGTTCATCAGGGAGCCCAAGGTAGGAACTCAGGGCAGGAACCTGGAAGCAGGAGCTGGAGCACAGGCCATGGAGGAACACTGCTTACTGGCTTGCTCCCCTGGCCCCTGCTCAGCCTGCTTTCTTATGCAACACAGGCCCACCTGCCCAGGGGTGGTACCACCCACAGTGGGCTGGGCCCTCCCACATCACTCATCAAGAAGATGCCCCTCAGACATGGCCACAGGCTAGTCCAATAGAGGCAATTCCCCAGTTGAGGCTCCCTCAACCCAGGTGTGTCAAGTTGACACTAAAGTTATCCAGCACAGAGCCCTAGACTGAGGTCAGGACAGCTGGGCTCCTAGAACTAGCTAAGCCATCACTGCCTGTATAACTGGTGACAACTCTCAATATACTTCTAGAAAAAAAGAATGCATAAATTCTCCATTGTGCGTCAATTGTAACTTACTATGATTTGGCTTGTTCTAGGAGGGATGTAGATCCGAGAGGTATCCATATCCAAGAGATGCAGAATTCATAGTAACACTTTAACTACTTCAGTTATCATAAGACTTTATACCAGAGCCTTCCATGTGGAAAACAATTAGTTTAGTAATTCCAAAATCTAGGTAGACATCCAGGCCATAGGCACAGAAATATTGCCCAAGGAATTCTCATTTCTTGCATCGCAATAACTTTGTCACTTAAGCTCCTCACACATCTTGCTTGGTTTCTCTTTAGGTTATTGCAGAGTTCAGTTTCACTTGGCTGCCTTGCTCCTTTGAGAACAGCAAATCTGGATCTGTTAGAAGAGGAGGATCTTGAGCTCCCAAACCTCAGTGGCTTAGCACACAGAGAGAGAAAGAAAACACACAAAGTGGTAGAAAGAGCCTGGAAGTCCATTCCTGACCACTGTTGGCAACCTCTCCCATCACAAGCATTCCACTACATTCCTTCCACCAGGGGACTGACACTGCCCCCTGCCAGCTAGCAGGGAAAGGAGCTTATGATCAAGAGGGTCACTCTCTGTGGCCTCTAGAAAGGTCTTCCACCTTTTCCTGACCTCAATATATCTAATGACTTCAGTCCTGTAAGCTTTACAAACTCTTCTCTTTCATCATCTCAAAGCAAATTGGAAATAAGTAATAGTAGTTCAGACTTTTAAGCCTAAAGCAAATTGAGATCTTCAAGAAATTCTCTTAAGAAGAAAGAGATGAAAAGCATGATAAATAAAATGTTAGAGATATGACGTCCCTTGAGTCCAGGAAGAGTGAAAGGTGCTCTCCTTTAGGTGAATTGTAGGCTCCTGCTAAGGTCCTGGGGCAGGGAGAAGGGAGCCAGGGAGGGACCTAGGGAAAATGTAGGGCTTTTGTTTTGGCTTTTAGTAATAAGGATGGAATCTGGAGGGAGCCTTGTACATACTAGGCTCTACCACTGGGCTACATCCCCAGCCCTTCAGAAAATATAAATTTAAGGCAGCCAGAGCTACTGGTAAGTTCAAGAAATGTGACCATTTGTTAATCTTGGACAGAGGGTGGAAGGCTGGGACATACTGTTCCAAACACGGGGTAGAGAAACTAAAGTATGCCTGGGATAATGAAAGCTCTAATTTTGTTTTATAAGTTTACTGTGGAGCTATTACTGTCATTTACTTAATGATTACGGCTCAATATGGTAATCATTTGACCTTAAGCAGGAATCTAACTGGCTAAATTAGTTTCCTGAGAACTCCGCATCATGCACCTAGTAGGTCCAGTAGTGAATGTTAATTGCAATGTCTCCAGCCGAAGAGCTTCCGTGGCCATGATACTATCACCTTTTCTACACCCTCTCACGTTCCCAAGCCCTCCCAGGTAGGATTTTGTATCACCTCTGGCCCAGTTCCAGGAGCATTTGTTAACATTTTGCTCTGTACATTTGCCCATGTGCACTGCCCAGGCCCCTCAATCTGCCATCTTCAAATGAACCTTTCTGATTCCTGGATATGGTACTGTTACCTCTGGAATAGGAGTTTCTGGCAGAGACTGTATCTCCTTTGGGGATTGAAGGACTGGGTGTCTGGAGAAGGAGACATCTCTGACCCAACATCATGTCTTCAGAACCCAGCAACACACCCATAGAAGATGCCATAGGAAGGCTTGTGAAGTTATCCTGAGTTTTAGGAACTAGAGCTCAGTTGAGTCTTTAGAAAAATACAAAGCTGAATTTAGCATTTGGCAGGATGAAGCAAGTGGAATGTTGTGAATTGAAGGCCATCTGAGGTCACATAATGAGTTCCAGGCTGGTCTGCACCACAGAACAAAACCCTTTATCAGGAAATGAAAGCAAAGGGGCTGGAGAGATGGCTCAGCAGTTAAGAGCACTGGCTATTCATGCAGAAGACCTCAGTTCATTTCCCAGCACCCATATGGTGGCTAACAACCACCCGTAACTCCAGTTTCAGGGGAAGGGTCAGGAGATGTTCTGGTGTTTCGTGTTTCCATAAATAAAAACTGAAGAGAGACCAGACATATCTGATTCTGTGGCCTCTGAGAAGGTCTGGAGGGAAAGATGGGCCTACTGGTCAGGGTTCCACGTGGGTGGGAAATTGTTTATAGGTAAGACGAAAGGGAGAATGATTCAGTGCATCTTGGGGAAGGGATGAGGTGAGAGTTTTCCGTGACCAGGTGCTCAGCAGGAGCCTCTTGCTGGGAGAGGCTGATTGTGATAAATGTCAAGTGTCCTGGAGGAGATGAAAGGTCTTCTGCAAGGCCTCCCGCTTTGCCCAGGAGTGCATCAGACACTCCATCCTACACGCTTTCCTTTGAGCTCCGGGAACTAGGTGGTTCTGTACTCCATCATGTTTTCTCTCCTCACAAATGTATTTCTTTCTGATCCTGTCTCAGATACACAAAATATGGAATATTGTCACAGTGAGAATGCTGTTTCTGGTTGAACTGCTGCTCATTGCCAATCTTTGCTCTGTGGCTCACTCACTGTGTGACTTTGCATGCTAACTAACCTCTCTGCACTTCCATTTTCTCACTATGATAGGAACATTACCTCCACTGGGGTTTATGTAAGTAATCAATAAGTAAGCATGTATTATAACAGTGGCCTAGAAGCTCACTGATCAGGAAACTCTGCAAAACTCACTTTCCACATCTGTAACATTAGCTGTACAAACTAGCCTGTCCAAAATAACCATCTCGCAGGGTGTCCAAGAGAATTGGAAACAATGAATAAATTCAATATAAAATACCAAAGATAATTGTTCAACAAATACTAGCTATTATTTTATTATTATTATTATTATTATTATTATTATTTATTATTGCCACCTGGTGAATAATTTGTTCTGAAAACTCATTTGGGACATTTTATTTATTTATTAAGAATCTCAGGCTGAGGCTGCAGCTAGTGGTAGACCTGCCTAGCATGTACCCTGGGTTCAAGCCTCAGAACCACAAAAAGGAAGAGGCATTGGGGAGGAGAGGGAGAAAAGGACAAAGACATAAAAGAATCTCTACAGATTGGTTCTTGCTGTGGTTTGAATATGATTTGTCCCCACCAAGACTCATGTTGAACTTGGTACCCAGTGTGAATGTGGCAGTGTTGGGAGGTAAGGCCTCATAGGAGGTGTTTGGTTCATGGGGTTGAGTCCTCAGGAATGAACTGCCTTTTTCCTGTGAGTGAGGGCTTCCTTTCACAGGACTGGATCAGTTCCTGCAAGAGCAGCTTGTTAGAGGGTAAGGTTGCTCCTGCCCCTGCCCCACTCTGTTGGGCACTTACCTGCCTACCCATGCGACACTCAGCAGAGGCTGGGAAGTACTGACACGCTCTTCTACTTTCCAGCCTCCAGAACCATAGGCCAAAATAAACCCAAGTTCGTAATAAATTACACAGTTTTGGGTATTCTGTTACAACAACAGACTAAGACCCTTCTATAAATTTAAAGTTTGTCTCCTTAAAGAAAAAGAAATACTTGAATTAATAACCTCCACTAGAGCTTGCCTCTTAAATTAGCATAATAAAATTAGATGGAAGTTAAGTTTTAGATTTAATACAGCCACATACAATTTCTTTTTAAAATTCTGCATTTCTGGAATGTATCTCCAGGGAAAAAATGAAATAATATCAACAACTGCTACATGGAAGACTGACTTCCCCTTTAGAACAGGTACGGGACTCTACATGGGAGGCTTCCGTCATTTTACCAATAGCTCCACCCCTGTTGGAACATCATCAGGGAACATGTGTTTCTGTTCTGTCATCTGTAGAACAGTTTGGTGTCAGCATCCAGCTCACACCCTCTATGAACTGAACTTTCTCCTTCCCTCCCACCTTCAGCCCAAGCAGGCTTGCTCTCTACTCTTTTCTGTGGAACCGATGATATCTAATCACCCACATTATCTGTAGCTCTGAAATCTCAGCAGAAACTCCAACACTATAGCAAGAGAGATCCCAGCTTTGTGTACACAGTGAAATGTTTGTGATTTAAGAAACAACTCACAGGGTGCCATAGAAATGGACAGAAAAGAAAAGAGAGGCAGAAGATTGGTCACATATAGGTACAAAGGACTGAGTCAGTACATGTGACTTTGAGGTACCAGACACAGGATTTTGAGAAGATTTTAAGATCACCTGACTAAGGTTGTCAGATTTAAATGGGGGGGGTGGAACTAGCTAGTAACTTTAATTTTTAGATAAATAATCTCTAGCACAAGAATATCTCAAGAATTTTTGGAGATATCTTTATACTAGATATCCAATGTTCTGAAATTCAAATTTCACACAGCAGCCTATGTAGCCTGGAAAACAAACTTCTCACATACTCTGGTATTAACTGCTCCTACCTCTTGCAGAAGCTTCTAGAAATCTTCTACTGTATCCCCCACTTGAGATTCAAAGGTGCATAAGGCCTGTTTCCATCCTCTTCCCCTCTGCCCAACAGCAAAAAAGGAAAAAAGAATGAAAAGTCCAAAACAACTTCCGTCCCCAGGTGACAGAGAAGGAAGCTAAATGCAAACATCTTGAGCAAAACGTGAGTTTAGGTCATTTCCAGGCCCCTGGGGGCTCTTGGGGGTTGACTATAGGGGGTGTGCTGTGGTATGAATTTGTCCTGAAACATTGTGTGTTGGAAACTTAGACTCCAGTGATAGAGATGAGAGGTAGGGCCTTTAAGGGGTAATGAGGTTCTGAAAGGAGAAGGAATGGATTAATGCCATTCTCCTGGGGATGGGTTCATCACCCCTCTGTGTCTTCTCCCTCTCCTCTTTCATACAAACTTTTATTCTATCCTCCTCCATAGAATAACACAACACAACAGCCTGACTAGATGCTATGACCTTGACATTGGACTTACAGCCTCTAGAACTCTGAGAACGAATTTTCTTTTTCAAATACTTTTAATTATTATTAGTGTGTGTGTGTGTGTGTGTGTGTGTGTGTACGTGTGCCTGGGCAGGTGCACACATACCACGGAGAGCATGTGGAGGTCAGAGGACAGCTTTATGGATGAGTCCTCTCCTTCCATCCTCAACACAGGTTCCCAGAATTGAACTCAGGTCATCAGGCTTGCATAGCAAACACTTTTACCCACTGAGCCAGTTCGATGCAATAGAAATGGATTCTTTTCTTTATAAATAAGCCAGGTTATAGTGACAGAAAACAAACTACAATAGGGAATGTGACAGGTCTATGGTGTATACAAAATTCCGTGTGCGTGATGGTTATGTACCTGAGAGGCAGTGACACAGACTATCTGCCAGAGGCTGTTTTAGATGTGAGGGAGAGTCTTACAGGAAGCAGAGAGACAATGTCCCCAATGATGTGGTGCCCATGTTCTAGTGAGGAAGATAATTCATAAGAATGAATAGATATTTACTTAGGGAACAATAAGGAAGCCATGTTTGACAGTGTAGAAAAGAGCACTGAGGGGAACAGGTGTTCTACAGGGTCCATCCCCTTCAGAGTCCACAGTGACCCTGTGGTATCTGGAGCACATATGTAAGCCTGGCACACAGGGCCATCTGTAATCTAGCCTCTACTGGTTTATATGCTCTCCCCTCCATCCTCTGCAAAGCGAATTCTCCTCCTACAACAAGCCTCCACATCCCACCTCAAGGAGGCAAAGATATCTTCCTCACTCAAAGATATCTTCTTCAAATTTTAACTCTACATAATCCACACCATGTTCTACATCCTCCAGGAATCCATCTATGGTCACTTGATCACCTAATAACATTCAGCTGTCTCTGATTCTTAGTTTTTGAGATATACCAAAAAATGTCTTGAATATTTACCCGTTAATTTTAAAATACTTTTAACCACAACGAAGGTATTATTTTCTTATTTTAAATATTTTATATTTTAAGATGGTTATTCCCATCTTCCTGCTGAAATTATAACTTCCTCAAGTGTGTAAACTACTCTAAACACCATTTTCTAGTTTAAAAAAAAAACCTACCTCAAATTGTACTGAGTCTAACAAATACTGCCTGAAATCCTCAATGGAAGATTTGCCATTTGTATCAATGTGGGGAAATAGGTCATTACCTTGAAAGAATTTTTCAATTCCATTTTACTCAGGGAATAATAAATATTTGATAACATGCTTTGATTTGCACTAAAATGAGCATGGCTCTGTGGGGATGAGCTATCAGCAAAAGTGAAGAAATTTGTTGCCACGGCTCAGTAATGATCCAGACCTGGAAGAGATCTGATTCTTACACAGAATCAAAACCTCAGAGACAAATCTGAACAAAATCTAGGGTGTGCTAGACCCAACTGCACAAGCCTTTTCTGGGTACCTGAAACCTCCCTATGTTATAGGTATAATTGGACTCCCAAAACCACAACAAAAGTATTATTTTTCAAACTCTATTGCCCCCATCCCCCCTTGAAGCCTATTCTAGTCTGATGATGGTTCTCAGTGAGGTCCAGATAGTGCTCGTCTATGTTATAGAAGTAGATATATATCTGATTCCATATGGGAACACTTCTATACTGGACTATAATGGCATTCACTGAACAACTTACACAACCAAAAGAATGTGGCTTCTCAAAAGGCTTGGAATCGGATCTGCTCCCAGCATGCTGACTCGCCTGTCTCTATTTCCGTTGAAAATTCTGTAGACATTTCAGAATCAGGCAGAGCACTACCGAGGGAGCTGGCTTATGCATACAAGTAGCTACACTTGAGCTTGGGGACAAGTGGAAACGTATGAGCATGATTCACAGAAATGAGAGTGTGCAGAGGAGGCATCTCCAAGGGGAAGGGAAGCAGTTCTGGGACCTCAGTGATTTCTCGCCTCGCTATAAACTCAATAGGCTCTCAGAGACTTTTGTGGTATTTGTGTGTCTTATCAATTGTTCTCAAATGAAGGCTCTCTCTACGTCAGTAGCAAAGGCTTACCATCCTGAGCAAAATTTCCTCCAAGTGTAAAATAAAACAACAACAGCCTTTCTATCCACAAATGTCCTTTCCCAGCCCTCCTTGGGAAGCAACGCAAGTTCTAATCAAGTCTTTCCATGGCTCACATTCTCCTCTCTTCACTAGCTAGTGAGGTGGCAGCCCATACTGGTAAACCTTCTACCCCAGGGATAGCATTAACTGTCAACTTGACACAACATAGAATCACTTGGGGGGAAAAAAAAAAAGAGTCTCGATTGAGAAATTGTCTTTATCAGGTTGGTCTATGGACATGTCTGTGAGGGACTGTCTTAATTGATGGAGGGTCCAGCTCACTGTGGGTGGTATCATTTCCTGGGAAGATGACTTGGGCTGTATAAGAAAGCCAGCTGAGTATGAGTCCAAGTGTCAGGCTGAGGGTGAACCAGCAAGCAGAATTCATCCACGGTTCCTCCCTCCAGGCTCCTGACTTGACTTCCCTCAGTAACTGATTATGATATATAAGTGTAAGCCAAGTAAACCCTTTCCTCTTCAGGTTGATTTTTGTCAGAGTGTTTTTAATCACAGCAACAGAACAAAACAAGAGCAACTCTCCACACACTGTGCCCTTCCCTTCCTCATACCTCATCTGACAATCCCTTTGCAACTTCTGCTGACTTTGCCCCCATAATTGCAGGCTGGGTATAGTTCACACTATCCTGGCCTCCTGCTTCCCTTTTATTTAGGATCCTGTTTTATGACTTCATAATCACGTCTATTTCATGACACCATTTTCATCCATAGTCCAATTCAGGTGCCCACAGCATCGAACTGAACATATCACTACTGAAATCTCTCCCCATCCCAAACTGAGATTGTCATTATGTTGTCATTACTCCTTCTAGAAGCCTTACTAGGTCGCCTCACTCAGGCTCAAAAGCCTGAAGACATTCATTTGTTCACTAAACAGTGATATACACTTGTGTCTTTGATTTCTTACACCCACAGAGTCAACCAGAACCAAAGTCTTACCCCATATTACTTCTGCCCAAACTGCTCTTCCTTCTGCCCCACTTTCTCCAATCACGACTGTCTTCAAGATTCAATTTCAGTTCTAACTCGTTTCTCCTTTTTCTGAATGTCATAAACACTTATTTGGCATGTTGACATTTGCGAACCTAATAAAGCTTTGGTTTGTTACCTGTTTTATGAAGACAAGATATGCATCATAAGTTACTTTACATATGCATATCACAAGCTTCTGGATAACCAGAACTATGTGGAATTTTTAGAACTCACCATTGCACATAGTGAATGACCTGATCTTTGTAAAATCTTTATCTCAAGGCCTGGTAAAATGAAAACCTAATTATATAGCCTTGGGGGGAGGAAAAGGCTTCGGTGAGATGAATAAAATTGAAGAACAAAAAGTTCTCCCTAAAATAGCCACACAGCCTCAGTTCACCCTCTCTGACCAGTTTTAGTGGAAGGCTAAGCATGCTGGGTCGCACCTGGCTCTGGCGTTCTGGAGGACATGCATACCTCTGGGTATTTAATGGCAGATACAAATTTAGATCTTGATGGAGCAAGTGAAAGGACTGAGACCTTGAATTACTTCTGGAATGGAAATGAAGCATGGAAATACACGCCTGCTTCCCCCACCCCCTCTCCCATCACTTCTAATAATATAAATGCCTGGCTTATTTTCTCAGCTCTGTAACTGGGCCCCTGCCTGGAAGTGGAAATGGGGAATGCTCTAGAACACAGATCTGGTGGTGGGTCAACACAGCAAAGGAACCACACAGAGAACAGCTGAAATCAACAATGAGAAGAAAGAGAGCTAGCAAGGAGAGGGGTGTGGCCATGGTCACACTTTTTCTGACACAGTTAACTAAGGAATTCCCCCCCCCCCCCCCCGCCCCGTCCTCATCCACAGGTGACATCCAGCCCCAGTTGACTTTCCTGCCACTTCATAAACATCTCACCTACTTGGAAGAGATTTTTTTTCCTTGCCTCCCATGGTAACCATGATGCTACAAAGCAAAGAGAGCGAAGAGCTCTCCTCTTACAGGGACAGGAGGACTGTGAGATGGGCTTTTTTCAATTCTCCAATATAAGCTAATTGTTGGGGTCAGAGAACAAAATAAGGGACCACCCAGCAGCCCTCTCAGCAAAACCTCAGCATTCCCACTGACCTCTGTGGACTCAGTCTAAGTGACAAGGCTTCCCTTTGTCAGCCAGAAGCTCACAGCAAAGGAAATCAATCTGGGGCCACAGGTGTTTGGTTGTTTAGGGTTATCTTTTATTTTAGACTGAGTGAAATGTCTAAACTTTCTCTCTTTTGTTATTGATAATTCAAAGATATTTGATATTAGGAAGAAAGCTAAAAACATACTGACATTGTAGTGAGTTCATAAGGAAAACCAGACGTGAAAAGAAAAAGAAAGGTAAAGTCAATAATCTGAATGGACAGCGTAGTGGAAAATGGCATCCGAATTGGTGGTAACAGAATCTATAGAAATCAAAGGGTAAGCAATGGTTATAAAACCAGATAACGATTCAGAAAGGTTGTTTAAAAAGGCATACACAGATGGACACGCTCGCACGTGCGCGCACACACACACACACACACACACACACACACAAATGCACACACCCCTCCAACATAGCCACGCTGAGAAATGCTGTGATTAAGTCTCTATTGTTCTGTGTATATTATGATCTTTGCAATCCAACAATACTTTAAAATATTCTAAAGAAGCCCCCTGTGGTTTCTGATTTGTTGAATTGTGGCTCCTGTGACTGAAAAGTAAATCTTACGTTTAAATTTTAAAAAAAACAAAAGCAGAATGAATTCTTCTACTAAGCATGACTTTATTTGATAAGACTACTTTTCATTATGCTTCAAAGACAAATTGATTCTTAAAAAGATAGACTAGCTAGATGTGGTGGTCCATGTCTTTATTCCCAGCACTCAAGAGGCAGAAGCAGGCAGATCTCTGTGAGATGGAGGGCCAACCTGGTCTACATAGAGAGTTCCAGGTCAGCTGAGTCTAGAGGGAGACCATGTCTCAGAAAAACAAACAAAAAAAGATAACTCAATTTTATTAATACAGGTATGACTATTAAAGAAGGCTGATGACTTCTTTTGGCACTCAAAATAGTTACTGAACAACTTTTAAATATGTTTAGAACAACGTCTACATATATGAATCCAAACTTTCAAATTTGGATCAAGCATTTTTAACTTAATTTTTTTAGAACTTCATACACAAGTACTGTATTTATATCATTTCCACCCCTTCCTCTTCCCCTCCTATACCCCCCATGTCCCCCTGCTCCCTCCCAAATTCATGACCTCTCTTTTATTAAAACTTCCAATTTCCTTTTTCTGTCTCTGAATTCTTTCTTAGACTGACAAAAACCTGGAAACATTGTGTACAGCTCTCTCTCTCTCTCTCTCTCTCTCTCTCTCTCTCCAGCCATTGATTGCCTGTAGCCTTCATCTAGAGGTGGGAACCTTGTAAAATTTCCCCCATCCATGTTGATATGCCCACTGCTGTTGTCATTACACAGATCTTGTTTAGGTACCCATACTGTCGATCATGTTGGTTCAAGAGACTCCCAAAACAATACAGGCTATTTGCCCTTGTCCTTTGGTCACCTCCCAGAACTTGAAGGTAAGATCCTACTACTGAATACACAACACACTTTAGAGACAGGATTTGGAGGAAATGACCTGGAAACCTCCTCTCTGAGGACTACCTCTCATAGTATCAGAAGATGCTATGCAAGCTGCCAGGGGAGAAAAGCAATCAATACTCCTACCCAGCTGTAATGCCTATGAACCACAACAATGAGCCTAACCCAGCAAGATATCTGGTGGTGTACCAATGGCACTTTAATGAATGGCTGTCTATTGAACTTAAGGCCCATTCAATAGGAGAGAAGTCATGCCTGTACTGCAAACCTAGCCAGCTACCCATGGCTAGAATCACAGATCCTAGAGGAGAGCCTACTACTGCCATTTTCCTAAACCAGTACAATCTCTAACTATAGTCTCAATGCTTATTCTTACACCCACAGATAAGTGTAGCTCTCACCCTTCATCAAAGAAGATTGCTTTTGCATCAGATGGAGACTGTTGCAGAGGTCCACAACTGGTCAGATACAGAGGAGAAGTGACTGTGGAGTGTCCAACCCCAACCTGTACATCTACAATGCAACCCCTACACCTCCAGCTCAGGGAACATCACAGAAGAGAGGGCAGAAAGATTATAAGAGCCCCTGGGCTCAGGACGCTGCTGTGAGATAGTGACTTCTAGATATGACAGGGAATCTGCACACATGAAATCTAAACAGTACAGAGCAAGTATTATTTATGAAAACTTGGCATCCAAACTCACAAGTGTTTTAAGTATAAAATATATACCAGATTTTAAAGGCAGCTCCAAAAGTAAATGTAAAATAGCTCATTAATAATTTTTTTGTATAGAGAAATGGCTGAGTTGGTAAAGTACTTGCCATGCAAGCATAAGAACCTGAATTTGATATCAAGCACTCAAGTAAAAGCTAGGCACCGCAGTACCTGTAATCTCAGTGCTGGGAAGGCAGAGACAAAAGGATCTCTGGAACTTGTGGCCAGTCAGTCTGGCCAATACAGTGTCATCTGCAGGGTCAGTGAGAGACTCACTCAAAAGATAAGGTAAAGCAGGCTTCAGTGGATGGACCACACGGAAAGACATTTCTGGACACAAATTTCACTCTATAGGCATATGTATGTATATATGTATGTATGTATGTGTGTATATGTATAAATGTGTGTGTATATATATGAGTGTATGAAATTATGTAGGTGTAGTAATGGGGTGTCAATAGGGGAGAGGAACCTAAATACAATCAAAATATAGTGTATGAAATTCATAAAAATTCATGAACTTGCACTGAGGGACATCTGGGTACACAAACTTGACTTGATAGGCTTTAACATATATGACAGGTGCATGAAATCCTCTGGGGAGGTTATGGGGCATACAAATGGGGGAAAGGGTATAAAAATGATTAAGCTGTTTCATACGAAATAGACAAAGTTTCAATACCAATATACATTGAAAAAATTTCAATACAAAAGGAAATAATAAAAAAATTAAAAAGATTACTCCCACCCCCCCCAATATATATATATATAATGTTAAAAAGCAATTGTGGTACAATATCTAACATCAGATTCTGACCTCCACATGCATACACACATACATGAACACACACACACACATACAAACATGTACACACAAATAATAATAGTTTGTATTGATTAGTTATTAAATCAGTAACATTTTTGGATAAATAGGGTTTTAAATACATTTTTAATAGTGTTGCTTCTTTTTTAAAATGTGGCTATAGGGAAATTTTAAATTAGATCTGTAGCTCATGTGTTTCTATTGGACAGCATTATCCCTAAGGAGGCAAAGCAAAGCTATTTTAAAAGGTCTGATAGACACCTCCTGTCACTGTGTGCCCCCAAATCCTGCTAGAGCCTTGGCAGAGGAGCCAGATAAACTCTAATTACTCTACAATGCTGACTCCCAGGATGACATAAACCAGGAACGCAGGAACCTGCTTCCAATCAAAAGAGGATCCCAGAGGACGTGCCAGTGTTCTCAGCTCATGGAGAGAGCATCTGTGGGGTACCACTGAGGCAGAAAGAGGGGGGCTGGTATCCATCTGCCAGAGAATTTACCAGAATCCTGCAGCTAGCTCATCACAAGGAGGAGGAGAGAAAGGAGACTTGACAAAGCAAAGGAGAGCAAACAAACCCAGGGCAGTGGAGGAGGAGAAGCAACTTGCTTTACATAAATGATAACAAAACGGCACATACAGGGGTGTGCTTGTACCTGGAAAACCCACCCTGGGGTTCGCCAAAGGCACAGTCACCCTAACTCCCTTATAATAGTGTCCTCTTTGGGCGAGAAAATGCAATATAATCAATTTTTTAATCCCTAAAATATTCTTAAGGGTCCAGGAAGATGGCTTGTTGCACAAGCATGAGGGTCTGAGTTCAGATTCCCATCACCCACATAAAAGGTCAGACACAACAATGCACATCTGCAATCCAAGCACTAGGGAGGTGGAGTTGGGAGGGTCCCTGGGGCTCACTGGTCAGTCAGTCCAGCCAAATCAGTGAGCTCCAGATACCACCAGGGATTCTGTCTCAAAAATAAGGTTGGAGAACCATTAAGGAAGACATCTAGCATCAACATCTGGCCTCCATACATACACGCACACACACAGAAGTTAAATAATCTTAAAAGTAAGATTTGATCCAGGTATGGTAGCCAGGAGGCAGAGGACTCAAGTTCAGGCACATGGGGTCACATAGTGAGACCTTGTCTCCAAAGAACAAACACAGGCCAGGCACAGTGCCACATGTCTTTAATCCCAGCACTTGGGGGACAGAGGAAGACAAATCTCTGTGAGATTGAGGTCAGTCTGCTCTACACAGTGAGTTTCAGGCCAGCTGGGGCTACAGGAAGACCCTGTCTCAAAATAATTAATAAATAAATAAATAAATAAATAAATATGAAATTTGTCATTATAAACTCTTGTTCTCATTTGCAAGAGAGGAGATTATTGGCTTTTTATTTTATTAAAATAGAAGGTATTGTCAACCTCGGAAAGAGAAAAATATCTTCCACTTTATTGTTTAATATCTTAGCATATTGTAGGGTTTTTTTAAGATTTTGATTCTAACATAATCAAGTTCCGTTGCCACTGAATGTTGGTTTGACAATGAAGCAGAAACCACACCCCCTCTTGAAGCTGGCTCTTTGAGCCCTAGAAATCAACCCTGGCCGAAGGTAGCTGCTTTACCAAGGCTAGACCTTTCTAAGCATCAGCCTGCACCCTAAGACAGGTCAAAGACCAGATTGATACCTCAGTCCGGGAAACTCTAAGGGTCTAACCCAGCTGCCATGCTCCCCCTGGTCCTCGCTGTGGCCTTGGTTGGAACGCCATTGCCCTGCAGCTGTTCCCTCTGCCCAGTACTGTCTCCCCAGGACACTCCGCAATAAACTCTCAGCATGCAGAGCAGAGCTCCATTTCCAGAGCTGCTTCTGGGTCCGTGTGAACCAGTGCAAGTGCGCACATTCACATGCACAGAAGCATTCTTTATTTATTTGGTCTCTGGCCCCAGGAGTGATATCATGATATCTGAATCAGCTAAGACACACACACACACACACACACACACACACACACACACACACACAGAGAGAGACAGAGAGAGAGAGAGAGAGAGAGAGAGAGAGAGAGAGAGAGAGAGAGAGAGAGAGAGAGAGAGAGAGAGAGAGAGAGAGAGAGAGAGAGAGAGAGAACAGGCTCCTGCAGGCGCTCAGCTATGACAATGATTGTGAAACATTTGGCAGTCCTTTCTCTGTTGGGCAGAGGTAAAAATTCCTGGTGCCATCTACCACCCATGCACAGGCTATCTCCCCTATTTAGAGCCCTTTGGTAATAAGTCCAAAGACGGAAGCTTCAGCTGTCCCATGGGGGCCAATTAGTTTCATTCTGTTCCTTGGCCAGAGACTGTGCCTCTAACCACACGGACTCCCAGCAGCACCCTGGATGCAGGCATAGCGAAGCTGTGTAGGAAGAACAACAGCTTAGGTTGACACAGAGGCCAGGCCAGGTCAGGTGACTCTCTAAAGCCTCCTGGGGGGGCTGCCCCAGCTACGGCTCCCCTGCACCTCCCTTCAGCTCATCTGCTGCTTCCATCATTGACTGGAGTGATTTTTTTTTTCCCAGCAATGTCTCTTCTGGGCTCTTTGTCCGATGTTTTCCATTCTTCTCTGGAATACTGCATCCCTGCCTGCTCCACTTCCACACCAACCTTTAGTTCAACAGAACAGGTATTTTTCCATAAAGTTTGGAGAATATTCGATGCAGGTGACACATAGACATCCCAAGTACAGCCTCTTATTGTGCACGAAGGTGGACCAGATGAGCCCATCTGACTGTACTCTGGGCTCTCTAGGGTTTCTCTAATACCCTTACCCTCCACTCCCTCATTCTTGCTGGCCTCAACATGGCCACATAAAGCTGGCTCTGTAGACTCTATAAAAGGAGGACATCAGCCATCTGGACTCAGAACAAATGCCTGGGCATCAGGTTAAGACTCACTCCTGTCATCACCTGCCCCACTCCCTGGGCTCAGGGTAATGACATGATTTGTCACTCAGGTCCCCAGTGTGAGCCTCCTCCAAATCATCCTGCCCCCCACCCTAACTCTGTTCTGACTATACCCTATTTACTTCCTCCTGCCCTTAATTTCAAAAGGTATTTGAGTTTGTCGTTCTTCAATGAATCATACACATTTACAACAAAAACACAAACACACACAAAAACCCTCTTTTAAAAACCATTCATGTGGGGCGTGGTGGCACACGCCTTTAATCCCAGTAGTTGGGAGGCAGAAGTAGGTGGATTTTTGTGAGTTCAAGGCCAGCATGGTCTACATAGTGAGTTCCAGGACAGCTGGGGCTGCAGGGAGACCCTGTCTCAAAAAGACAAAAAAAAAAAAAAACTCATAATCATCCCACCTGCCACCTAGAGATAGTCACTGCTTGCATTTTGATTTTTATCTTGTAGTTCTTTTTCTCTCTTTCTGCGTGTGTGTTCACATGTGTAAGTGTGGGCACATGTGTACCATAGCACACAAGTTGAGGTCTGAGAACAATCTGAGGTGCCAGTCTCCACCCTCTAATTTTTTTATTTTTTATGTGTATGAGTGTATTCCCTGCATGTATGTGAGTGCACCTGTGTTGTGCAATGCCGTGGAGGTCAGAAGAGGGCTTTGGATTCTCCTGGAACTGAAGTTAAGGATGGTTTGTAGCTGCCATTGGGTGCTGGAAATTGAACCCGGGTCCTCTGCAAGAGCAGTCAGTGCTCTTAACCGCTGAGCCATCTCTCCAGCCCCTCCACCCTCTAATTTGAGACAGGATCTCTCTTGTCACTGCTTCCTACATCCAGCTAGCTAGCCCTTGAGCGTCCAACAATTCTCAGCTCCTAGTAGGGACATGCTGGGATTGCACACACATGTACACCATTCTACTGGCCTTTTATGTGGAGTCTTAGAATTCAAACTCAAGTCATTGGGCTTATGTGGCAAGAGTTTTACCCACTACGCCATCTCCCCAGACCTCTTGCATTCATTTTCCATGTCTGTGTGTATACAGTCCCGAAAACATTCTAGATAGAAGAATAATCTACTTATTATTACGCATTTGCTTTCTTCACTGAACATCCAACCTGTAGGAGCGCCTTCCTCTCTAAACTCTGCACAAACATTACATTTAATGCTGTCAGCATACTCTGATCTATAACAGAAGCATAATTTGCTAGACTATTGTCCTAATTTTTTGGCATTATAATCATTATCAATTTTTATGTTATTTATTTTTGTATTATTTTACGTGTATGAGTGTATTACCAGCATGTGTGTAAGTGCACCCCTGTCATGCAGTGCCCTTGGAGGTCAGAAGAGGGCATTGGATCCCCTGGAACTAGAGTTAAGGATTGTTGTTACCACCATGTTGGTACTAGGAACCGAACTGGGTCCTCTGCAAGAGCAGCCAGTGCTCTTAACTGCTGAGCCATCTCTCCAGTTCCCCATTATCAATTTTTACACTGAACAATTTGAAAATAAAACTTTCTGTATACTTCATATTATTGCCTTAGGATAGAAACCCTTAAATAAAATTTAGTCAAAGGGTATGAACATTTTAAGACAATAAATATGGTCAAATTAATTTCAAATAAAGTTATACCAATAGACCACAATGAGTGAACAGTCTCTAGTTTTGTCAGGGGGAAATGCTCTTAATATATGTATCAATTTGCATTCAAATGACTTGGATGATTTATGATACGTCCCATGTCTGTTGGAAATGTCAAATTCTCATTGCAACCTGTTCATGTCCTTTCAGGCATTTATTCATTGGGATCCGTGTCTATTTGCATTATGTAGCACTTTCCTCATTGCTGTGACAGAATACCTGACAATACTTTAAGAAAGGAAGAGTTTATTTCGGTTTGTATTTGGAGGAAGTCCAGTCCATCACAGCAGAAAAGACTCAGGGAGAGCATGAGATGGTTGGTCACGACACATTGCAACCTCCATCAGGAAGCAGAGAGAGATGTGTGATGGTGCTCAGCTGGTTTCCTCCTTATCCACTCCGGGATCCCCAGCCCACAGAGGCTGCTGCCCATGTTCAGGGTGGGTCTTCCCTTCTCAGTTAAACTTCTCTGGAAACTCCCACTAAGATACACTCCTAGAGGTGTGGCTCCTAGGTGATTCCAAATCCAGTCAAGTTAACAATAGAATTAACCATCACACATGCCCTCCTAACATATTCAGAAAGTTAATGTTTTGTTATAAATATTTTCCCAATTAACTTCTGGTCTGCACAATTTTTTAAATATTTTATTATTTTTTATTTTATGTATATGAGTGTATTGCCATGTAGGTAGGTGCACTTGTGTCATGTAATGTTTGCAGAGGTCAGAAGAGAGCGTCTGATCCCCTAGAACTGGAGTCACAGACAGTTGTTAGCCACCATGTGGGTGCTGGGAATCAAACTTAGATCCTCAGCAAGAGCAGTCAGTGCTCTTAACTGCTGAGCCAGCTCTCCAGCCCTGGTCTGCACAATTTTTGATCTGCAAGGAAGCAAACTTATCAGTCTTTCCCTTTGTCAGTTAGAAAATTTTCTCACATCAGAACATCAGATATCTGCCTATTTTTTTACTTTTTAAATTTTACTTTATGTGTATGAATGTATTGTCTGCATATATGAAAGTACACCCATGTTGGGCAATGCCCACAAAGGTCAGAAGAGGGCATCGGATCCCCTGGAACTGGAGTTACACATGGTTGTTCGCCACCATGTGGGTGCTGGGAACTGAACCCAAGTCTTCTGCAAGAGCAGCCAGTGCTCTTAATTGCTGAGTCATTTCTCCAGCCCCAGTTTGTTTTACATTTTTAAAGAGTTTCACATTGGCTTCTCATCCTCAAGTCATTTAGAAAGTGTTAGATCAGCTTCTTTCCAGGCTTTCCCTTTTCATCCCTGCTCCTTAGACATTCCGGAGCTTCAACTGTTCTTACAGAGGGAATAGAGACAATTCTTTTAAATGACCTCGTATATTTTCCGGAGGATGTTGGCTGCAGGAATTTGGCTTGAGTTAGCTGTCTTCTTCTTCCAAAACTGCCTGACGTGCTCTGACTTCTCATGGGCTACATCTGTTTGTGCCTTGTAAGCAGGAGAAGGCATATACTACTTCAAAGGCTCTGGGAAGGGGAGAGAGAGGAGAGAGGAGAGAGAAGAGAGAGAGAGGAGAGAGGAGAGAGAGAGTATAGAGGAGAGAGAGAGGAGAGAAAGAGGAGAGAGGAGAGAAAGAGGAGAGAGAGGAGAAAGAGGAGAGAGGGGAGAGAGGGGAGAGAGAGGAGAGAGGAGAGGGAGAGGAGAGAGAGGAGAGAGAGGGGAGAGAGAGGAGAGAGAGGAGAGAGAAGAGAGGGGAGAGAGGAGAGAGGAGAGGGAGAGGAGAGAGAGAGGAGAGAGAGAGAGAAGAGAGAGATTCTCTCTCGTTCCCAACTTTTCCTTTTCTCTGCTTCTCCTTGCCTATCCTCTGTAACACCTTAAACTGGGGAGTGGTTTGGTCAATAATTCTGATGACCCTGTCCACTTCCTCTCCCACTCAACACCAATCCTCTCTGGATTCAGAACTTTCTCCACCCTGAATCTCCAAGCATTCACAGGGACCTCTAGGAACCATTTGTCAGCTTTGCATCTCAGAATAAGGGGAAATCAAGGAACATCATGACTGCTCTGGTTTATTGCCCACATTGCCTGCTGTTGACCCTGCATTCAGAATAAGTTCCTCTTGTATTCTTCCATTTTCACCCATTAGAAAAAATATAAAATAGGCACATTTAAAGACTATCACACACCTAGGACTGACCGAAAGCCAGCAGACAAGTATTCTATACCTGGGGAAGAGTTGTTCACTATATCGTAAAAAGCTTAAGCGGTGCCTGGAAATTTCCTAGGACTCAATCAGCAATCATTAAGAAATAACTAGAAACATGTTCTTCCTGCTTCTTCCTGTAGGCCAATGCAGCATGGTGACTGAAAAATATGTTAGACAACCCACTATTTGTAATTAACCACAGTGTGCTTTGGGGAGCTTGTTTTTGAAACAAATGTACTTTTTTACATCCTTAGCTAGTCAGTGCCCCACAAAAACACATTCAGTACTTTATCTTCAAGCTCCTTAATATCCTTTGGGCCTCATCACCAAAATTGATAAAGTTAAGATTAGATGATCTCAAATGTCACTTCTAGTCATAAAATTCCATGATTAAATTAATAACTTAAAGATGAATGCTTTTATTGATGGTTATAAATTCTGTTCTGCCTACATATGGGTGTAGAGTACAAGCTATAATTTACATCTGACTGTTCTTTACTGGAAACTAAAGTTCGAAAGGAATTTAGAACCATAAATGTCTTCTGCTAGCCCACTGTGTACACTACTGCACAGCAACAGAAATCATACTTTGGGGAGACAGAGAGATGGCTCAGGGGTTAACAACACATGCCCCTCTTGCAGAGGACCCAAGTTCAGTTCCCAGCACTCAGGTCAGGTGGCTCACAACAACCCTGAACTCCAGCTTCAGGGGACCCAATGCCGCTAGCTTCTATGGGCACCTGTATTCACAAGCACCTGTACACAGTGCACATACCCACATACAGACACAACACATAATTTCTTAAAACAAAATAAATCTTTAGAAAAAATAAAAAGAAATCATGCTTTGAGCAAACATTCTATAGTGACCATGAAGCTATTTCTAAATAATACCATATTCTTGACTACAATTTTTTAAAAAGCCTTAATTCAGTGATTCTGACATTTGGTAGCAGTTGTCACCAGCCTGGTGAGAAGTCAGTGACAGCGATATCAAAACAGAAGCTCATTTGCCACAAAAGCTACTGCACTGGGAACTTTTTAATACTAAGCCTAAATGTTCTAACTAGTATTAATGTCAGTAATTTAAAATAATGAAAACTGATGACTGGGTTTCTTTTTACATGGCCTTAGAGTTGGGTGGCATGTGTTCAGAGAGTGCCAGCTCATTTGAATATTTGCCTAATTAGGAAGGTAAATCTGCGGCACCTGCTGCCAGCAATCACATCATGTGTTTCAAAGCCAAATATAATACCTTTTGTGTCATCTACTACCTGGGATTCTTTGCCTCCCTCGCCTGCACAGACAATACAGAACTGGCCAGCCTGCTTCCTTCTTGGCCTTGGTCAGTCTTCTCTCTGGCCAAGGCTTGGCCCAGCATACAGAGAAGACTGCAGGTAGTAGGGAACTACCTGGGGGGCAACTGGGTGTGAGGAGACACACAGAGAACAAGGATCATAGTAAATGTGAAGAAATGTGATGCCCAAACCCCTTGACCCAGTTTTGGTTCAGAGGAGCTGATGAGGTCTAATCCTGCTAGAAAATAATGACTTGAACAAACAGCCCTGAGGCGTCTAAACTTCACCCGTGCTTTGGTCTCTTCTCCCATGGTAGAGACTGCTACATCCTACATTCTAGCCACATGAGACACCTGCTTCCAGCTCACACATCCCTCCAGCCCCCTCCTCCAGGACTATGTTCAAGCTTTCACTCAGTCTAGAAGTCCTTACTTCTCACATAGACGTGCCAATCGCCATCCATTGTTCAAGGTCCACTGAATTTGAATCTGTCTCCCACAAAATTCTCACCGGATCATCCTAACCTCAGTAAAACTATTTCTCCTCTAAATCTTTGACGGCATTTGATTTGCCCAGGATATCCTTTACTAAAGCAGTTTATGTATGAATAGAGTTACTTTTAAGCAACAGCAGACAGGGGCTGTATGGTTTCACATTTTATGCCCAATAACACCTGTCACAGTCTTTCACTATAAACCAGCAAGAAACAGGCTAGAAAAAGCAACAATTGCCTTCTCTTTGTGCCATCTGGGCCAGACAACCTCTAGGAGTAACAACAAGGACCACTGCTCCAAGAGGGTCAGCATCCCATCTCTAGGTCAGGTAGTACCTAATTTTAGCTAGCTCACAGAATCTTCAAAAGTTGTTAAAATGCACATTACTGGGCCCACTTAAGATTTTGATTCAGTGCTTCAGGGAGAGGGAAGCACTGTCTTTAGTAACGTAGCTACTGTTGAATTACCTGTGCTCTAGTGGAGAGCTCATACCCACGTTCATGCAGGGATGGGCTCCAGTTAAACTCAGTGGGTCACAAAACAAAAAGAAATGATAGTGGGAGGGGGAATGGTTAGGAGTGGGGGAGGCTTTGTTGGTCGAAGGGGGTTAGGAGTAGGTGAGAGTTGTGATCAGAATACATTATATACATGTATGAAATTGTCAAAGAATAAATGTGTTAATTTTAAAATGATAAATAAATAAGTAGATTTTGATTCAGTAACTTAGGCTGGCAGATCAAGAATCTGGATCTGGGGCCTGGAGAGATGTTCAGCAGTTAAGAACACTGGTTGCTCTTGCAGAGGACCCAGGTTCAGTTCCTAGCACCCACATGGTGGTTAACAACCATGTGTAACTCCACTTCCAGGGGATCCAACGCCCTCTTCTGACCTCCACGGTCATTGAATGACATGGGTGCACCTACCTACATGTATGCAATGCATTCATACACATAAAATAAAAACAATAAATAAAAAATTTCTTTTCAAAAAAAGAATCTGGATTTTTTGCAAGCCTACATAAGTGATTCTAAGCTAGTGGTCCTCAGACCATTCTGCCATGAAAATTTTTTTTCTGGTCTTTTTGAGACAGGGACGCCCTGTAGCCCCAGCTGGCCTGGAACTCACTATGTAGATCAGGCTGGACTCAAATTCACAGAGATCTGTCTGCCTCTGCCTCTGCCTCCGCCTCCCAAGTGCTAGGAATAAAGGCTTGTGCCACCATGCCTGGCTAGAATATTTTATTTGATTGATGCACAATGAAGTCAAAGGAGTTGAGTTAGGTGTTGCCAGTTGTGTAAAAGGCAAAGGTGCTTTTTGGAGGAGCCCCATGGAGACGCATGGCACACTCAGAATTCTGTGTACAAGCCAAATTTGCAGTCAAAGAACTCGGGGCTTTTCAAACACCTTGTCCCTAGAAGTATCTGCTAAAAGACCTAAGAGTCTGTCTTCCCAGAAGAGGACATGCCCAGACTGAACGTGGAAGCTATAACACTCCCAGTTTAGCTCTTAAAGCCTGTGTGTGCTAAGATGCATAGGAACTCCCAAGAAGAAATCAGCCCATTGTGGAGGAAAAATTTATGGTGGGTTATTACTTTAAAAAAGATTTCAAGAGTTAATATAGAGAATAGAGAAAATTCATTCTCAGACTAGGGCTCACCTAGCTAAGAGCAATATAAATTCTACTTCAGGGAGTGCCTGGGCCAGGACCCTTGTGCTCTGAGCTAATCTTCCTCCCAACAGCTCCACTCTCAGACTCTTTAATGCACTTTAAATAATTAAAGAATTGTCTCTCATTCCTATTGTGTTCCAGATATCAGACAAGACATGTGTTTCAAAGATGAATAAGACATACCGCTTGTCCTAGGGTAGGAAATTAAAGTAGAAAATAATCACGATGTGAATAGAAAGTGTGCTTATAGCAATACACACAAGAGGTGTCCTCAACTCCCCTGGGAGAGAGAAGGATGGAAGACTGAGACCCTTTCTCAGAATCGACAGATTCCCCCAGGATTACCACACATGAATCAATATACTCTCCCTCCATGTGCTCCAAGTTACAGAAGAATTTTCCAATTCAGGGAACTGACATTGTGTAGTCCCCTCTGGCTATTAGGGAAGGCACTTCTCTGCTGAACTCAGTCAGTGTCTTCAAACTTCCCCCAGCTGAACTGTGATGCCTTCATTACTAGCCCTCTGCCAGGGACTGGTGTGTCCCCAGAGGCCTCATAGCAGAAAGCCAGGCCCCTAATGGGGCATGAGACTGCCTGCTGCCACAGGTAGAAAGGCTGAGGAGCCATGAACAGCACGTGGTGAGGGAAAGCCTTCTGGTAAAGAAGGGAAGAGCTTAAGTTACAGAAAGAAGGAGCAAGGAGGTTGAGTCCCAAATTTCACATGAGCTAATTAGTGCTTAGCTCAGAGTTCCACTTTTATCTTTTATTCCTCTCTGTGTATGTGTATGACCTGTATAGAAATGTGGGCATACACGTGCCATGACGCAGGGTGTGGAGGTCAGCGGACCCTCCGGGGTCAGTCCTCACTTTCCACTTCCTTTGACTGAGGGTCGCTCTGTTGCTCACCACTGCATACCACAAGCTAGCTGACCCTGAAGCATCCGGAGATGTTCCTGTCTCTACCCCACATCCCACCGAAGGAGCATTAGGATCACAGACATGCACTACCACGCTTGGCTTTATGTAGGTTACAGGCATTCAACTTCAAGTTCTCACTCTTGCATGGTAAGCACTTTAACCAATGAGCCATCTCCCCAGCCCTTCACTTCTGTTTTAACTAAGAGTTACATTTTAGTGACCATGAAGATGACTCCATGGGTAAAAGCATTTGCTGTGCTGTGCATGCCCAGTGGCCTGAGTTCAGATCCCCAGAAGCCATATAAAAGCCAGAAGCAGGGACACAAGTGTCTAAAATCATAGTACAGCTACAGAGAAATGGGGGATTGAGACAGGAGAATTTCCAGAAGCTCACAAAGATACGGCAGCAAAGACACTCTCTCAAACAAGGCAGAAAGTAAGGACCAACACCCAAGTGGTTCTCTGACATCCTCAGGTGTGCCTTGGCATACATGCACCTGCACCTCCCACCACACACACACACACACACACACACACACACACACACACACACGAGTTAACTCATATGGAGAAAGCAATGTCAACTAGATATTGTGGTCAATCACGTGAAGCACCTGTTGGTCACAGGAGCTTGTCTTACACAAGAGCCATGACGCTCTGCAGGCCCCACTCAACAGCAGCAGTCTCCCATCTTGCAAGGGGATATCCGAAAGGGACCTTCTACCATCCAAGGAGCAGGCCTTGCTTCTGTCCCCACATGAGAACATCGCAGAAGAGACTTGTGTCAAATATAAAAGGGAAATAGAGAAATAGCTGGTACTGAGTAGAGTTATTTTCCTAAGCAAGTGTTTATTTTTATGAGGCATCTGCAATTTTTCTTGAGATAACATACTAAGTAACTTCAATCACTGATTTTATTAGTGGATTACCTCTGGAGAAGGAATCCAATTACATTTTTGCAAAAATTGCAAACTGTAGATTAATTTCAAAGTTCCTTGGCAATTCTGTTGTTCTTTCCTTGGACTCAGTGATGGAGCTCTGGGTCAGGAGACCAAAACAATGGCAAAGAAGCTGGAACCTTAAGGAGGTTTTCTTCATTCATTTAACAAACATGTCCAAGCTCCTTGACTTTTGCATGTAACAACTCTCTAACGAGCACTGAAAATACAAGTGTACATGAGGCAATGCTCATCCTGCCTGGCAGTTCCCAACATGTTCAAGAACCATAAGATCCCAATATTCCCAAATTCATTTAAGTCACTTCTGGGCTTTATTTTCTGAGTGCCAAGTAGGCATGGTGCCTCTAATCTAGAGGTTACAGATTTCTTTAGCCATGAGAAGGAAACCTAAAAGGGTAAATCTAGGTGTGGTACTCATGACTGGAATCCCAGCACTTGGGAGATGGTATCAAGAGGACCTCAAGTTCCAAGTCAGCCCGGGCCACAAAATGAATTCCAGGTAAGCTTGAGCCATATAGTTAGACCCTGTTGCAACACTACTACTACTACTAATAACAATAAATAAGTGGAAAAGTATTACTAGGAGGGGGAAGAGGAGGGAAACATTAGAAGGAGCCCCTGGTCAAGTTTCACACCTATAGAAGTTTGACTGATTTCCTCAGAGATGTCAGAAAAATAAAGACAAAGCAAAAGAGGAGAAATTTTACAAAGGAGAAATGCAAATGGCTAATAAATTTCTCAAATTCAACCCTTGTCATAATTACAGAAATTAAATTTTCAAAATTTTTTAATGTTTTATTATTTTTATATGTATGAGTGTATTTTCTGCATGTATCTAAGTGTACCTGTGTCATGCAATGCCTACAGAGGTCAGAAGAGGGTGTTGGATCCCCTGGAACTGGAGTTATGGACAGTTGTTAGTTGCCATGTGGGTGCTGAGAACCAAACCCAGGTCCTCTGCAAGAGCAGCCAGTGCTCTTAACCACTGAGCCATCACTCCAGGCCCAAGTTTTCAAAATTTAAAAACTATTCCTCATCGATTGAATTAGCATATATTTGGAGCTAGAATAAAAAGATTTTTGATGTAGATAAACAAGTTAGGACTATAAACTGGCTCAACGGTTCTAGGAAACTATTTAGCATTATCTATCAAGAATCTTAAGTGTTTCTATCTTTTGAGTCAATAGTTCCTATTCTGGGCACTTATCCTAAACAAATTACCAGAAATATAACCAAACATTTATTCACAAGGATTTTCATTATAACATTATTTTACTGGTTCAGAAGTAGTAATATAAGTACTTAACTTTAGAGGAAAGGTTAAATAAGTTATGTATGTCCATATGGGAGAATATTATGAAGCCATTAAAATTATGTTTAGGAAGAGCCTTGACGACAAGGGGAAATGTTTATCATATAATTATAAATAAAACACAGGATGCAAAATTATATATAGTATTATGTACTATAAAAAGAAATGCAAAGGATGTATTCCACAACAGGCATTTATTTGCTGATGGTGACAAGTTGGGTGACTTTTTCCCCTGTTCTTTTATATTTCTCTACCAACTTTTTCTATAATAATCACATTTTAATTGATAGAAAAAATAAGATGATGGAGGAAAAAGGAAGTAATCTGATGAGAAATTAAGATAACAAGAGAGACAAGAAAGACAACTCTCCCTGTTCCACAGACCTGAGGCTGGAGCACAAGACAGAAAGGGAATCTCTCTCTCTACTCCATGGGCTGGTGGTTGGGGGTAAAGGCTTGTAGGGAAGGACTGAACCCAAAGACTTAAAAGATTCAGATGATGGCTAAATACCTGCTGTCCAGAGTAGTACTTGGGGCATCTGTCTCAAATTTCCTCCTTTCTAACAAAATTAACTGGATTTACCATTAGACTTCAAGCTCCCTAACAGTGCTTCAATAACTCAGCCTGAGTCTATAGGATTTCAAATATTATTCAGTTTACCATTTGGGGCCCCTAAGTTGAATCCTAGCTGGTCCTAGAAACTTTATACACTGACCCATGGGTGAAAAATATATCAAAAGAACTATAACATCTCTCAGAAAAATATACAAATTGCTTAATGTGCAATCAAATACCCCCCCCCAAACCAAACATGAGTACCAACTGTAATCAATTGACTTGGGCTTACATTCGTTCTCTGGAGACTCCATCCCAGGGAAGGAGATGAATTAGTCTTAGAAAGCTTCTAAAAAGGATGGCCCATCTGTTCAGCACTTACCTTTCACTCGGCAAACCATAAATACTTAACGATGAGGCCAACAATGATGACTAAGTTGATCAATAATGAACATGGAGACAGTACTCCATCCATGCACTTCCTGAATGATGCCCAGGGAGCCCAGGGAAACTACACATCCGGAGGAGCCCTCAGCTGCTCTGCCCTGGTTTTCCTCATTCACCCATTGGCTGTCCCCAGCTGATGGAGACTCGGGTTCCCAGGTTATTAAGAGACCATACTGGAGGTTCCATCAGCTCATACAGAAAATACCAGCCACTTCCTCATCAATCCTTTGCTCATTCAATTTTAATAAGCTCATGTGGGTCTCTCCCTCTCCTCGTGGGCTGTTGGCCACCGACCCACAGAGAACAAAGGGAGCAGAAGCGATGAACGGGGTCAGGACGGCCAGTGAGCACTACAGAAAAGACCTTCTGGGGAGTCAGATTCGGTGGGGGGTCAGGGAAAAATATAGTGTGGAGGCAGCAGCCAAAGCTTCAGCTGATAGGTGCTCATAGTATGCTTTATTTACATGTGGTAGGGGGATCCTATCATCCGACTATAGGGCAATGCCTAATTATCATATGGAAAAAACCTGGGGGCAGTTTTATTGCAGTGACCATGCCAAAGGTCATGTTCCAGATAAAGTCAGGCATCCGTGCTTGGAGGCACTTTCCAGGTAGGTCAGGCAGAGAATAGGAGGCTCCTGATGAGAAAGGGAGTCCTTCCATATAGCACCGAGCTCCTTAGAGCTATCTGGACATGGTGGACTGCAACCTTAGCAGCAGGGTCCCTCGACAAGCTCAACCTTGAGATAGACAAAAAAAAAAAAAAAAAAAAAAAAAGAAAGAGCCTGGGACTATGTTAAATTATTCACAGCTCCAACCCAGGAAGATGGCAGAACCCCCTCTTCTGAGGGTAAGCATATCCACTCACTGATTTTACCCTCTCAGGACTCCTAGATAAGAATCCAATTTTAAAAACAGAAGAAAATCTTAAATTCGAGTTCATGAACAATTAGTGGATTTATAAATTGTGTTTCTGTTGACTCATATTTTTCAAGAATAATTTTGAGATTTTTACGGCGGTTTGTTTTGTCTTGTTTTTTGTTGTTTTATGTTTTTGTTTGTTTGTTTTGTTTTCTAAGACAGGGTCTCCCTGTAGCCCCAGCTGGCCTGAAATTCACTATGTAGACCAGGTTGGTTTCCTTCTCTTAGAGATCCACCCTCCTCTGCCTCCTAAGTCCTGAGATTAAAGGTGTGTGACACCCACCTGGAGGTACTTTATAGTTGATTAGAAAACAGGGGTGGGGGGAGGCAAGGGCTTTTGGAGTTATCTATATTGATTTAAATAAAACATATATATATATAAACTAATTTTATGAGCTAATAGCTATGATAAAAGTGGACTTGTTTAACAACAGACTTTTAAAAGGTTAGTTTTGAGAATTACAGGCCAAACGTATATGCTTCATGAATTTCCTAGTCGACTTTCTGCTACTACAGCAGAACACCTGATACTGAGTAATTTTTAAAGAAAAGTGGTTTACCTAGCCTATGATTCTAGTCCAAGAGCATGGTGCCAGTGAGGGCCTCATGGTGCTTCAATTCACAGCAAACAGGTTCATGTGAAGGAAGAAAAGCCCAAGGGTCAGCTTTACTTCTGGACAGCCCATTCGTTTACTGCTGTTTCCATTTAGTTTTCTGAGAGAGGGTCTCACTGTTCGCTATGTAGCCCAAGGTGAGCTGGAACTTATGATCCTGCTACTTCAGCCTCCCAAGTGCTGGGATTAGAACAAGCCATTCTTATGGTAACTAATCCAATCCCTCTTAACAATCTAATCATCTCTTAATGGCCCCACTTCCCAACATTACTATAATGGCAATCAAATCAAATTTCAACATGAGTGTTAGAGGGAACAACTCATATTCAAATTCCTGGGTTGCATTAGCTTTTGAATGTAGTATCTATTATTTCTGGGTGTGGAAAAAGAAATGTAAGCTCAACAAAAAATTATTATTATTCCCTGTACTTTAAGGACAGCTTGCTTTCAAATCTAACACCCCATGCATATAGGTAGTATTGATAAATGTTGGACTCAGAAAGGACCAGGAACTGTACATCTGCAGGGAGTGACTTTAAAAACAACCATAGAAGTTGCATGTACCTTGTCCACACTTCTCAGAATCTCAGCTCTCCCTGTATCACTTACTCATATGTAAGTAAATTACATACTTAATCATATGTAAGAACACCCATTTCCTTAGCAGATGGCCTCACCTCCTTATCCTAAAGTCTCATATCCACTGCTGAAGGTCTAATCCAGACCCATCACCTCAGACTTGGCATACCACGGATGGCTTCTCACAGAGTTCCGATTCTGTCTCCTCTATCCATCCTGTACTCCCTCACCTGAAAATGAAGTCATATGGGCTCACACCACATGGCTTCTCAATGAGTTATTTAACCTCTGTCAGATATAACATGTACTCATGGTAGTTGGGGTTTATATGACATAATGCACATCAAGGACTTTACACACCCCTGGCACATACATGTTAAGCATTCAATATTTGGTAGTGATTATTACACTCTACATGGGCATGGAATGTGGCCTCTTCCATCCGATGCCTACAACAGTTCCTAGTGAACAGTAGAAACTCAATAGATCTTACTTGAATAAATGATGTATTTAGGTCTCTTTCTAACATCCCTATGGTTGGTCTGTTAACCTGTCCTCTTCCAAATGCTGTAGTGGCATTTTGCTTACCAACCTCTGTCACTGGCCTTCACCATCCTGGTTTGTATCACTGTTGTAGCATTCTCTTGGAAACTCCAGGTTCACTGGCCTTTCTCAATCCTACCTCCAATGCTGTCCATACCATGCACCTCCAGCAAACCCAGTGATGAAGGCCTGACCTACGAGGTCATTCCAGTAACAACCAAAGATGACTCCTTATTACAAAGCTCTGATCAGGGCTTGAAAACCCTCAAAATCTCTACCTCGATTTCATAAAGGAGCAGAGGTGGGTTAGTAACTGTTTAAACTGCACATTTCTCTTAGCTCAGCCATGCTAAAGAAGTACCTGGATTTCAAGCCTTTACCATAGGCCAGATGTCCCTATTCCTTCCAGTGTGGAATAATTTTTACTTCATAGAAAGGAAAGCTCTCTTACAGAGAGGAACTAAAGGCACCACAGGCTATGCAGAGGGTAGCATGTGACACTTGGACAAGGCTACAACGGTGGGGACTCAGGAAGAGTGCACACAGAACATGGTGTCAGCATCGCACCTCCTCCACGCTCATGGACAACCGCCTAAAGGGGCAATTTCCTTCCCCTCTACCCATCTCCCAAGACTATGTGCCCATGAGATTTGAGGAGGCAGTTACTTGTGTACAATTGCTTTTCCTAGTTTCCATGGCAACTAGACAGGTCTAGAAGCTCCAGGAAGAGGCAGTGTGATGGGGTGATGTATGGAATAGAGATGCTGATGTCAGTCAAATGTGTCACCTCCAGACCCGTGTTTAGCAGCCTCACGGCTTCAGAAGTTTATACACACACCTCTAGTGCTCATTTCTAATTTAGTTCCAGGTGCCCAAGCAAAGCGCCTCAGGGAAATGTATATAATTAGTCGCACTTTACCAATGTGAACTGAGACTGAATAATCCCTAGCACCAAGGACACCTGACGTCCCTTGGTTGGGTTTCTGGATTTCATATAAGCCTACAAAGGACACATCAAGGGACATTCATTAATTTTGTATCAGCAGCCAGTTATGGGCTGAGAACAGGGAGTAGGAAATTGACTTTCACCTTGGGGGTTGAGCATGTCAGATTCGGGGGATCCTGGCTAAGAATGGCAGATATAGGCAGAGAGGGGATGGAGGTTCATTCAGAGACAAAATTGCCTAGAAAGTCTCTAGCTTTCTATTCTAAAAAATTTCATTTGTGAATCACTTAGTTAGAATTCAGAACCCATTTCCAAAGAAGTTCTATTATAAATGATGATTGGGTTTTTAGGCTAGTCCACAAAAGCGCCTTTAACTCATAATATAGATGAAATACTATACATTTGCAATGAAAAGCAATAGAAAAATATCCTGTTGTGATACCAGTAATTAAATGAAAAAGAAAAACAGAGAAATGGAAAATAAATAGCTTTCTTTCATTTCTTTTGAACTTTCCATCTCTTGGATGGAGGGGGTACCACCTAGTTTCCTGTCACCTCCTTACATAAGGCAGTGGGTTAGAGGAACAGGCATGGTGGGAAGGAATGGAGATGGAGGAAAGTGATCCCCTGGAGAATAGAGGAGTGGGCCCCTCATGAGGGTTGAGTGGCTCCCTGCTGTGAAGAACAGCATGGATTCTGCAATCCCAGCCTCCTGGGTTCAAGCTCCAGATACACAACTCCCTAAAGACTTGAGGGAGAATCTTAACTCAGTTACCTCCCTGGCTAATTCAACAGATTGCATTGGAAGAATGCTTGCATGGTGGATACTGGTTTTATTAGCTTGCTTTCTGGTCAAACACTATGACTAAAAGCAACATGGAGAGGAAAGGGTTTATTTCACCTTACAGATTATGGTCCATCATTGAGGGAAACCAAAACAGGAACTCAAGGCAGGAGCCTGAGACAGAAACCATGAAGGAACGCTGCTTACAGGCGCACTCCCAGGTTCAAGTACAGGTATCTTTCTTAAACAGCCCAGGCCCAACTGCCTGAGGATGGTACTGCCCACAGTGTGCCGGGCCCATTACATCAATTAACAATCAAGAAAATACCCCACAAACATGCCCACAGGCCAGTCCGATAGAGGTCATTTTTCATCTGAGTCCCCTACTCCCAAGTATGTCAAGTCGACAACCAAAATTAGTCATCATACTGGTCCACAGACCAGACCCACTTCACCAAAGGACTTCTTACCCAAGTCCTGAGAGGGTTGTCAGCCTCCAGCAGCCGGTTCCTTTGAGGGCTACTCAGATACAGAGAGCTACATGCTCAAGGTCACTCCACTTCCATGCCCTGCATTTAAGAAGTATCAGTGTGGGAGGAACAAGGCCCAGTCATTTCAGCTTGAGTCAGGGCCCGCCATAGACCAGAGCTTTCCAAAGAATGTCACTTCACATACATCCCAGCCTGGATTCTCCCTCCTGCCATACACTGGTTTTTCTCCCCTTCCTTGTGAAACTATGTCCCAGAGAACCTGCCTGTGCCAGTGTGGCCTAGATCAGGCACAGGTAGACAATGAGACCTTCTTCCTACTCCCTCCCCTGCCTTCACAGGACCAAGATTAGCAGAAAAACCCAGTAACACCTCAGAGAGCTCTGGCGCTGTGAGTTCTGGGAGCCTAAACATAGAGTGCAAACCAGGATCTGGTGGACCCAGGAAATATGCACTCCCATCCCCCTGAAAACGGTCTAGATAACCTACAATGTTATGTTTTTAATATATGCATGTTCACGTTGCAATTGGAAAGCAGAATTCATATCAGAAATAGCAAGACTGCTTCTTTAGAATGGCTCTGTCTAATACAATAGCCACTGGCCATATGCGACTGTTTAAATTAACTCAGATCAAATAAATTCCAAATTCAGTTTCTTTGCTGAAGAAGTTATATTTCTTTTTTTATTCCTTAACAATTTTAAATATGCATATAATGAATTTTGGTTACCTTCAGCCCCCATGACTCTCTCTCATCCCCCACCCTCTCTCTTCTTCTTCCCAACGAGACCCCTCTATGTTCATGTCTTTTTTATAAGTAGTCATATTTAAAGTGCTGCTGGGCCACATATGGCTTGTGGCCACCATGTTGGGCAGTGCAGGCATAGAGCACAATAGGACATTCTGCTAATTAGAATGCTGACTTATAAAAGCTCTAAGCATGTTTGACTAGTACTCTATACTAACGTCCCGTGGACCATATCCTGGGATGCATGTGCAAGGAAAGAGACACAAGGGCCACTGAGCCTTTAGTTCCCTCTCCCCTGACCTCTAGGCCAAAATCCATGAACAACTATTTCAGGGAAGCCAGAATGATCTGGAATCATGTAGGCTTCTTGGTTATGGCCTCCAAGCTCAAACCAAAATTAAATATCAGAAGACAAAAAAAAGGGGGGGGGGTAGAAACAGCAAGAAGCATGAGGCAGCAAGGGGGTCAGCTCCTGAAATCATCTGCCAAAGCCCCATTCATGCATTCCAAACATTATTTAGCCTCAGCTGGCAGCTCCATCACTAGACAGTGTCAATATATCCTCAAACCCGTGCAGGTTTCTTCTCAGTCATGTACAGAGAAATTGACATCGCTCGTAGAAACCAACATTGACTGTCACTGGCCAACACTTGATGAGCCATAGTAGAGTTTATAGCCTCAGTCGTGCATTGTGGCTCCTCCAGATGACACACACACTCCCCGACCTTCCCTTTGGAACTTGTCCTGGCTTCTTGCTCTCTCCATCCACCCATACTTCAGATTCCCCTGATACCCCAGAACCAGGACTTAGGCTTCATTCTTGCCCTTCCCTGTGGCTGTGGATGCAGAACAGTCCAAGCATCAGAGAGACCCACCTTGCCTCCTACCCCTTCCCTTTCACCCAGCTTATAGCTCAGAGACAACCCATCTCCCTACAGTTTTTGGCCCTTCTTACTAGGCAACACAAAATGTGCAGAAGCCACAGCCAGAACCCTACGAACCATTAGACAGAACTGAAAATACAGAGCATCGTTTTCAGTAGTGCTGGACTCCCACCTCCTCTGTCAGCCCACGCACCCATCAGCATATCTGGGCTCTCCTTTCTCTAGCCCCCCCACAACATTCTCACAGGGCCCTCCTCTGGAACATGCTTTCCTTTCAGGAAGAGAAGATGTGTACATATTACATACCGGAGGCCACATCCTTCCTGGCAGGACTGGGCTACAGCAGTTAGGGAAGATCTTTCCACTCCCTCAGCAATTTCATTACAGATGCACTCACATTGTGTTTATCTTCAGAGCCGGGAGATGTTACTTCTTAGTCACTGAGTATATAAATCTTCTTTTAGAAACAGGTTATTGTCTAAACAGCATTCTTATTGGACACAACAGATAAATTAGAGGGCTGCTGCTGCTGCTATCCCACTGAGGATCTCGAACTCGTGATGTTCTGCTCTGAAATTCCTCTCACAATATGCCACATCGTCACCAGTAAATAACACACTCAACCATTTTCCACTCCCATGCCATACGCACCTGAAATGAGCTCCCACCGTACACACCTGTGCAGAGAGCAAGCCCACAACTCACACACCCACACACAAGCCAAGCTCACACACATGGCCCACCAGAGAAGGACGGAAAAGTCCAATAGTCAGTGAAATGCCATTTCAGAGGCAGTTCTGCCAGGTCCCATGGGGACCTTGGTGCCTGAGATAGCGCCTGGGTTCCAATATTAAAGCACCTAATGTTGGGGGCTGGAGAGAGAGTTCAGTGGTTAAGAGCACTTGTTCTTCCTGGAGACCGAGGACCTACATGGTAGCTAATAACCATCCATAACTCCAGTTCCAGGGGATCTAGCACCCTCTTCTGGTCTCTGCAGGTATTGCACAACATGGTGCAAGCAAAACATCCATCACATAAAATAAAAATAAACTTTTGGGGGATTATTTTTGAGACAGGGTCTCCCTGTTGCCCCCACTTGCCTGGAGCTCACTATGTAGACATGTCTGGCCTCAATCTCACAGAGATCTGCATGCCTCTGCCTCCCAAGTCCTGGGATTAAAGGTGTGCACCATCATGCCTGATCTAAAATCTATTTTTAAAGCTCTGGTTTTTTTTTTTTTAAGTATCTAATATTTGTTGGCTTTTTTCAATTGCCAAGAGATTTTTCATGAATTATTTTATTCAATTTAAACTATAATAAGTCTCCAGGCAAGTATTATTGCCTCAGCTTTTCACATGAAGTGTACTGGGTTCAAAAACTTAAAACTGTTTGCCTGGGGTCATATATCTGAAGCGCAGCAGAGCCAGAGCTTAATCACTCTTCCCTATTGAAGCCTGTTTCTGAGTAATTGAGTACTTTGTAGACCCAAGACAGAGATCTGAGGCCAGGCATTAGGAGGATGTTCTCAGCTGAAACACATACTGCAGAAAAAGGAAATTCACCTCTCCCATGCTGTTCTATTCAAATAGCAAGATGTGTGTTGGAAATAAAACCCCAAAGCTGTAACCACATAGAAACAGCCAATGTGAGAGGGGTGCTAAAGCAGTACTCTATCTCCAGTCCCTCCCTCACCCAGGATGCATGTTCTCCTGTCCTGAACCACCTCTGACCATGACAGCACACAGCAATACCCTGCAGACCAAAAGTTCTCAAACTTGAAGGTGTTAAGGATTACACAGGATCCTGAGACCCATCCCTAGAGCTTCTGATTCAATAGTCTGGTTAGGGGCCTGGGAACTTGCATTCCTATTTCCAGATGGGCAGTGGATCCTATTGAGTAGTGGTAAGACTCTCTACTACCCAGTATAGAACTTGGCTGCTCTCTCTATCACACTATCTCAGTTCCAAGCACCATCCCTGTAATCCCATCCATATTTAGGACTCGTTCCCCAAACCCAGAGCCAATCCTGATCACAGTTTAAAACTGCTGCTCTGACTAAAATGACCTTGTGCCTTTTTCCAGGTAGAGCATTCCCATCCTGTGTGCCTCACAGCCATTTTTCTCTATTTCATATCCCTTCTAAGATTTCTTAGCTAATTAGGGCTTTATTTCCTTTGGTCAAGCCTCCTCACTAGGAATAGAGTCATGGAGTCCTGAATCCTACTATGTCATACCTGCTGAACCTGGCCTTGATGCCAGATGTCTGCCTGCCCGGACATCTGTGTCTCACTTCACCAATATTTCCCTTCTGAGCTGCCCTTGCTTGTTGTAACACTCAGCTCCTGGCCTTATTCCTCCTCATCACTGCAGTAGTCACCTGAGTTCTGGTTGTCTTTACTGCTGAAAGAATCACCTGCTATAATTGAGCTTCCCCATCAGCACTTAGAGCTTGGACAGCTCCCTTAAAGACCTAAGGCAGGCAGATCCAAGACCACCCCCATGTCTTCCTTGATATCAAAACCACACCATTCCTCTGTGAACTGGTAGTTTTGTGTTATATTTTGCCTTTATTTTCCCCACAATTAATCCTTGCTGATCTAAGTAAAGAAGTTGGGATCTATCATGTTTTGGCAACATTGTCTTGCACTCTCTGGGTAGTCAATAAGCATTAAGCACTAAGCTGTTTGGTCCCTTGCCTGGTTGGCACCTAGAAATGTATCATCCAATTTGGGAAGCAGAATACCTTTTGATATCCCTTCCAGCACCTAACATGAATGTTCTCACAGAACAGGCACTCTATGAATAGTGAATGAGTAAATGAACTCAAGAAGGCTGATAGGTTTATGTCCAGGTCCTCTTGGTGGTGTCCAGAGTAGTACACTCATCTAGCAGAAAACAATTTCCAATCTTCAGAAGCTGAGAGAATGCCTCCAGGCCAAACTTCCAACTAATTCTCAGTGCAAAATTGGATCTGCACATTCAGATGTATTGTGGCTTGAAGACTGCAATTACACTGGCACAGTAGATCTCAGATGGCTCTTAGTACATGGAGGTCTTTAACACAAAAGGCTACACTGTATTCCTCTCCACACCTTCTCCACACCTCCACCCTCTTCTACCCCTACCCAGTGCTCTCAAAAAAAACTTCAAGCTAGGGAAATGGCTCAGCAGATAAGAACACTGGCTGCTCTTGCAGAGGACCCAGGTTCAATTCTCAGCACCCACATGGTAGCTAACAACCATCCATAACTCCAGTTCAAGGGCAGCTGACACCCTCTGCTGATCTCTGAGGGCATTTCACGACATGGGTTCACTTATATAAATGCAGGCAATACACTCATATACATAAAATAAAAATA
>NW_008359625.1:6656051-6726498 GCF_000622305.1 Nannospalax galili | reverse complement strand
ATACATAAAATAAAAATAATAAATAATTTAATTACTTTTAAAAGAAAATTCTCCCTCTTGTCCACCCATTTTCAGCGTTGGCTCTTACCAAGGCAGTCTAAGTAAGAATCTGAAGCTGGATGTGTGTTAATTATTTCAAAGCACCTCCATACTGCTACAATCACCTCCCCATCATTTTATTTCAATCTCCTGGGGGGATAAAAAAGCTTATTGCCATCCAGGGATACTCAAAATGTTCATCAAATTAGGAAACCTGCTCTACAGCAAAAGCCTGAGGGAGTGGGACAAAGGAGAGGCATGTCTGGGCAGGCTGGAGGGCCGTACAGAAAAGGAATGTCCCTGCTTGAGTTACTGCTGAAAGGAGGGTGCAAGTGCAGTGTTCTCTTAAAGGGTTTGTGTTCTCTGCCTGACTTGCTGTAGTAACACCACAGGAATGCTGGGAGGGCAGGCTCAGGGCGACCTCTGGGCTTCAGGTTATGGATGTCCCAAAAGGTTTACAATGTTTCCTTATAGGACCTGGAGCACAAAAATATGCAATAATTTGCAAGAAGCAAGGATTTTGGTTACCAGGCAACATATGGCAAGGCTATTGGTTGGGTTGCTGTGCTACCAAGCTTTCCCAATTCTAGGGATCGTTTCTTGCTGCTGATGACCCCCATGGATGTCAGTCTTGCAAGCAAGAGGCAGCTTACAACAGATTGTACACAGTGAGAGCCTTGCACTAGCTGGGCTCAGATGCAGGAGCAGAAGAAAGAAAATGGCTGACGCTGCAGGGAACCTAAGCTTCTAATGTCTGGGATGTTTACCTCATTAGGCTGTTTTACATAACATCAGCCAAAAACAGAAAGAAAAAAATAGCTGGAAGGCCAAAGTTCAGACCTGGATTCTGAATCCTTATCCTCAGCCTCCTCTGAGGCTGAACTTGGCTCTCCAGGTAGCCTCTTCTTCCCTGGCCTGGTTCCTTTACCTGCAAGGGAGACTCAGCAACACAGACTGGAGTCCTAGGAGGAACACCAAGTCACCCTATGATGAGAACCACAGCTTATGTGAACAAACAGGTAGTTAGTGTATCATAACTATTGATGGTTTCATCCAAGTTCCTAGTCCACAATATCCATCTTACCATCACCAGTGATCACTAGGGAAGACGAGGCAAGGAGTCCAGGCTGCTCTGGGATAGAGTCAGAAAAGCCCAAATGGGAAAAGAGTCTAGAAAACAGTGGTTTACAGATGAATATGCTGGTTTGAGAGTTGTCAGGGAAAGGACAGTCAGGTGCCACTGGGAAAGAGCCAACCTAAGTCTGAGGCCAGAAGGCCAATGCTCATGGGCACAGAAAACAACCCATCTATGGTCCAAGATGTGGGCAAGACTGAGGGCAACTAGAGGGAAATTGAAACAGCACCAAGGAGATGGGATTCAGAGACGGTCCCTCTAATCCTGGAACAAGCAACAAACAGTGAGGAAAAGCATAGAAGAGGCCAGGTGAGGTGGATCAGGTAGAACCTGGTCAAGTAGGATGAGTTGGGAGCTCTGAGTACGACCTAAACAGGAATGGCAGTACTTGCTGGACATCTCACCACACACTAGCTTGTATGGGGGCTGGTCCCCCAAGATTGAGCTCACCTACAGACAAGAATAAGAGATCAAGAGCTTGGGGGAACTAAGCAGCCATTTGGGGTCTTCTGTAAGCATCATAGGTCTGGGCTGATTTCTTATCCCTCTTAAGCAGTGGAAAATATATGACTTTTTGCCAGGAGATGTGAACAAGTATCTATTCACTCCAGATAGGACAATGACCACAGACCAAAAAAACAAGTCCAGCTCAGTGAAGCAGTGGGTTGATTTGAGCTATTTAGAAGTGAGATGAGAAGTTGCTTAGCAGAGCATAGGTGACTGAAAGGCAGTTGCACCACTGGAAGGCCCACCCCAGCATAAGTGACAATCCACAAACGCAGAATGCTTCCCTGCATAGCTGGCATGCAACTTGACTGATGGGAGCATCTTCTCTCACCGCTCATATACTGTGTTGGGGCCTGGTAAATCTTGTAACTTTCTGAGCTTCCTAAGCCTAGTAAGTTGGAAGGGCTTCTCTGCTCCCTCCAGAAGGAGTGCTTCAATACTCAGGAGATAACTACACACCCTGCAGCCTTCCCTCCTGCAGTCTCCACCTCTGTCTCCCTCTCTTCCCTTCTTCCTCCTCTGTCCTCTCTTCTCCCACTCTCTGTGAACCAGGCTGGACTTTCTCTGCATTCTTCACACCTAGCTACAGGATGGCTCAACTATCCTCTGCCACATTGGTAGCACAGCTGCTGCACAGAACAAAGCGGCAGGACTCCACCGCACTGGAGGTGAGCACCCGCTTTTCTAGGGCTTGAGTCATGTTCCATGTGCCTGGAGCATAGCTTCAGGGCCACTGTGTAAGCCCAAATTAGGTGTGGTTGGGACCTGAGGCCAGGGAAGTGGAGAGAGGGATACCATTCTTTCTTAGCCTCCCAGGCAACTGGAAATGTGCTGTATGATCATCAAATCTAATGAGTTAAAGCCTTAGTTCTGACAGACAGAGGCTTCAGAAAAAGCATCTAGCTTTGTTGGCTCCCAGACTCAAAAGATTAGAGAAGATCAGATTGCAGGAGAGTGGAGACCCAGCTCCTTGATCCTCACTGCCAGAGGCAATCAACTTCGAGCTGAAACTTCCATCTTGCCCACACCTGGCAGAATGACAAAAATGTGAGGTTAGGGACACACTGACTGAGTCTTGGGGCTCCCCCCTGAGGACCTCAGTCACAACTGCCCATTCCAAGCAGATCAAGAGGTCAGGAGCCAGGAGGGCCAAGCTTTTCACATCTTCAGGCAGATGTCTGCCCAGCAGTCTCTGTCGTGGTGACTCTGGCAGTCCACCCTAGATACTGGGTCCCTATTTCTAGCTCCTCAGGGACTCATACCATCTGCCCTGGCTATCTCCTGAGCAAGTGTCCAGGATACTGGTGTGCAGAGAGGGCAGGCCAGAGGACACGGTATCAGGAAGGGCAAAGGCAGAGTCACTTGTAATGGCCTCCAGGGGTTCTTGGGGTGGGGGCATTGCTTGAGGACACAGAATACTCTAAACAAAGGCTGCAGGTTGTGGAAAGCCCTTGGGGATGTATTCTAGTGACAGGAGGGAGCAAAGCCATTGAAATGCCACAACAGTGCCAGCCACTGTCCACTGGTAATCAGATTCTGTCATGTGCAGAGCATTTAAGCAGACAATGGATTCGACTAGTGGCATTTGCTGAGTTAATCTCCTGAGGCCACTGTCTCCCTCCTTGCTGGCCAGGGATACTGTCCTGTCCTGCTCCAAGGCTAGAAATAGCAACAGGCTCTGACTGAGGAGAGCAAAAGACCTGTAGCCCACAGAGGCACTTACCCCACCCACCCCTATCACCTACTTGGGCTGGGACTAGGGAGGCAATAGCAATGGTGGATGACCAGGCCAGGGTGGACCAAGAGCACAGATGCCAGCTCTGGAAGGAGTTTTGCCATCTCCCCAGGGTAAGGAGGAAAAAGAGGCACCCAGGAGACCTCACTAGCCCTCGCCATCCAAGCCAGGGTCAGAACTTGTTACAACTCACTCAAAGCACTCAGACATAAAGACCACCATTGTGCTCCCCTCACCTGTGCATGCACAAACATGCGTGCACACACGTCAGATCCTCCAGCCTTTACTCCCTATGGATAAACATTTTACACACTTGGGTCTGAAGCATGATGGCCTATAGGTGATTTAATTCTTTCACCCGCTGTTCATCTGACCACAAGGTGGATGAGCTCATAGATCCATAGTTAACCTCCCATTGATGAGGCTAACTTGTAAAACAACATAACAAATTTGAGCCAAATTATCCCTTTTCCTATTTGAAAGCTTTTTTTTTCCTACAATAGGGGTTGGCAGAAAGCATGCAAATTCCCAATGAAAAGTACAGGACACTAAGTTAATCAAAATTCAAATGTTTGTCATTTGTTTCATAGCAGATAAGTTATACCACTACCCCACTCCCCAAATCAAATTTCTTTCTTTGGGCAAAAGTGATCTGAGAAAAATTACTGAATGTAAAATACTATGTTGATTATAAGATAATGACCAGATGAATTTATTTAATCCTATTTAGAGTATTAAAGTATACAGTATTCTTAAAATTTCATTCAGGTTTTACTTTTCCAGTCATAGGGATCAATCCCAGGGGTTTGCATATATTAGTTAGGTGAGTGCTCTATCACTGAGTTAAATCCCCAGTCCAAGAAATCAGGTTTCAGGGTGGGGGTGAGATGGTGCTTTCCCTGTTTTTCAAAGCTGATTACAAGAGTTTCCTAATGTTTAATTGCTTCTACTATATTTCAAAAGAAGCTTTTGTGCCTATTCCTACTTGGTATCATTAAATCCTGACCTCTGAAAACAAACATGAACATGGACCATGCTTCCCCATTCTGCCAACATCACCAGTTACATTTAGTACCAACTTCAATTGTGACAGATGCTCACTCACCCTCTGGCTTAAAATAGCTGTCACAGATGTCAGACATGGCAACTGCTCTCTGCCAGCTTAATAACCCATTAGGCCACTTCATGGAAGAGGCAAATGAATCTGTCACCGAAGGGGAACATCAACTTCGTCCACCACCATGGGCTGGAGACCTTTGCATGTATCAATCGTTGAGATAGCTTTGATTGGTTAAAAATAGATATTAACAGGAGCTAGCACAGCCATTAAAGGCTCAGGCTCACAACCAAAAAAAAAATTAGATGTTAAAGCGCTGCTTTGCTGCAGAAGCTGCACACAAGGTTTGCAAAACCCAACAGTATTACAGTTGGAGAATGAGCACTCTGGAGGACACAGGGCTCAAAGATGGCCCCATAGAGCCTCTGTCTTGGCTGGTACCACATGACATGCTTCTGAGGATGCCACAATGGGAAATATCTTGGAATTTCAGACATCCACGGTGAACACACCCAAAACAGCTTCCCTTGAAGTGTATCTGTGCAATTTACACTGAAATCATTCTCCTTCTGGCTGAACAAAAAATCCACAAACTATTTTAATTGCTTGAAACATTTCTACTATGTTGTAATTATCACATTGCCTTGTAATTATTTGCTTTGTGAATGTCTCTCTCCAACCCCACCTTCTCCACCCTCAGACTCTAGCTTTTTTTTTTTTTTTTTTTTTTTTTTTTTTTAGACAGGGGCTTGTCTTTTTGAGACAGGGTCTCTCTGTAGCCCCAGCTGTCCTGGAACTCACTATGTAGACCAGGCTGGCCTTGAACTCACAGAGATCTGCCTGCCTCTGCCTCCTGAGTGCTGGGATTAAAGGTGTGCATCACCACGCCCAGCTCTGACTCTAGCACTTTTAAGAGTGCCCTGTGCTCTTGGTAATCACTATGTACTTGGTATGCAGAGAAACTCTGGGTTATACTGGGTTCATTTGAATTGGAACTGAAACATCACTAACTTTTACCTCTTAGATTCTGAATCTTATTATAAACACCATAATTTGTTATATTTGCATAGGTAATCAACAAGACTTGTGCAGCTTTTTAAAAGTTATTTATTTTTATGTATATGAGTATTTTGTCTGCATGTATATATGTGCACCCATGCATGCAATGCCCACAGAGGCCAGAAGAGGATGTTGGATCCCCTGGAACTGGAGTTACAGATGGTTGTTAGCTGCCATGTGGGTGCTGGGAACCAAACACAGGTCCTCTGCAAGAGCTGCCAGTGCCCTTAATCACTGAGCCTTCTCTCCAGTCCCCAAGAATTATATATCTTGAGCATCTCTCTTAAGGCACTATATTAGGCCAGTGCATTGTGGGAAATGAGCAATTATCACCATATATTTCTATATTTGGGTCCTTACATGCCCACCATCCAAAAGAAATTAATAACCCTGATTACTAGAGTCTCTAAGGCCAATCTCACATTAAAATTAAATATGTATGTGATACACTTAGCTCAACATTTAGCACATGGGAATGCTGTATGAACATTAGCTCCCTGTCCCCATGTGCTGCTTACTTAGTGCCTCTAATATGGCTGAAGCTTATAGTGGCAACATTTTGGCTTGCAATGCTGTCCACTGCACATGCTTTGCCATTCCGGACCAGCAGCATTGAGTGACGATCATTTGGACACCCATGGTGTTTGTTTTTTGGGGTTTTTTTTTCCTGAAAATGATGAATGTTCTGTTTTGTTTAATTGCACTTGACTCTTTTACCTTCCCACTCCCCACCCCAATTGTAGCTGGTTAAGGCCAAACCAAACTATGGACTCCACCTAGAGAGCGCCATGCCTACGAATGATAACCAAACAGCAGCAAAGAGAAGAAAGGTGCCTTCATCTGAAGCACTGTCTCCTTCAGAGTTCATTAACTGAAGGATACGATATCAGGGTACAATAAAAGAACACTCGTGTTCATGCAAATGTAGAGTTAGTCTGAACCTTTGGATACTGGGTGCAAAAATGGGCAGGAAGAACAGCTGGCAAATGCAACAGAAGGCCATTGTGCTTACTCACAGGATGAATAGGTCAGCATGAAGAAATGGGCCAGCAGTGAGCAAGCTCTCTTGCCACAGACAGGCAATGGATCCCCATGGAGCAGAAGTGTAAAAATAGTTAACCAACTCTGTTTGCTCATTAAGTCATTCTCTCATAGTAATGTAAGTCTCGGAGGATCCCTAGCCAAAAAATTCCCTAACTGATGGACATAGCTATTCTGATCTTTGCTGAGTGATCACACATGAGCCAGGGACCAAGCTGCGGTCACTTGAAGGTACAGAGAAGCTTGTGAGCAGAGGCCAGACCCTCCCCCTTACTGACCTCCTCCCAGGTGCAAATCCCCAAGCAACACAGCCTGCAATCACCCTTTACAAATGACAACACATGGGACTAGCAGGTTGCCACAATAGTATTTCAAGCAACTTGGAGACATGCTGGAGTTGAATCCCAAGAGCAGATCCCATCAGCTAGGTGAAATCTCAGATGCCTACCAGGACAGTGAAATAAGATTACAAAACTATGAACTGATAGTAGTTTGTATTTTTGCTTGTTTGGGTTTTTTATCTAAAACAAATTCCGTGAGTCTACAAAGCAATCAAAACCAGTTGAGTCTATTCTGACCCATAGACAGTGTGTGGATCCATGCCACTGTCCTGAGACCATTCATAGATCTCAGGAGGTGTATACAGCCCTCCAAGCCCTCCAGATGCCATCACAGCACAGTCATGGCAAAGAAACATGGGTAACTTACGCAGAGCATGCCATTCATCCTGGCGGATGGTCTTCGTGATATTGAATGTGAGGTTTCTGGGGATGGTTGCTGAGGAGTAGTGATATTTGATGTACGTGCATCTCTCAATTTCTCCTGGAAGAGAGATAGGAAGTCAAGTGTTAATGAGGCAGCAACCACCTCTAGAGCTGTTCTGATAGCCACTTGTCCATCCTGGAGAAAGAAACATGGTTCATGTTGCACCTGGTGATATCTACAGTTTATGCTGGGCAGTAAATTTGACACCAAAAGGACAAGAGAATAGAACCACAATCAAATGGCATTGCATTAGCAAAACACATCTCTGGGGTCATGCAGAGATGGGAAGAGTCAAATTTCAGAATAATAGAAACTGAAAAAAAACATCGGTACCCATGTTTGTCCAGCCTTAAGAAAATCAATTTTCAACACCAAATGTGGGTAAAGGGGAACACTCATTCACTGCTGCTGGGATCGCAAACTTGTAGAAACCCATGTGGATAACTCTTTTAAAAAACTAAAAATGAAGCCAGGCATGGTGGTGCATGCCTCTAATCTCCACACTTAGGAGGCAGAGGCAGGAGGATCTCTGTGAGTTCAAGGCCAGCCTGGTCTACATAGAGAGTTCCAGGCCAGCTGAGGCTGCAGGGAAATACTTTCTCAAAAAAAAAAAAAAAAAACCAAAAAGGAAAGAAAAAAAAAAAAACTAAAAATGAATCTCCCATATGATCCAGTTATACCACTCCTTGGTTATATACCCAAGGGACTCATCATACTGCAGAGATACTTTCTGCATCCATGTTTGTTGCTTCTCTTTTTACAATAGCTAAGAAATGAAAACAATCTAAATGTCCCTCAGTTGGTGAATGGATAATAAAAATGTGGTACATTTACACAATGGAGTTCTACTTGGCAGTAAAGAAAGATGAAATCATGAAATTTGCAGGTAAATGGATAGAACTGGAAACTGTTATATGAAGTGGCTCAGAAAAAAGAAGTGATATGTGTACTGTCATATGTGTATCTTAGCATAAAATCCTTACATATGAGTACATATCCTGGTGTAACTGCAGAAGCCAGGAAAATGGAAAGAAATCATGGAGGCAAAAGGAAAGAAGGAAGCTGAGAGAGGTGGATAGTAGAAGACAGGTATTACCAAAGGTGAAATGGGGAGGGTGGGAGTATTTGACTGGGAAGGAAGGAGGGAATGCTATTCAAGGAACCATGAGGGTAAAAGGGAAGAAGGAGCTCAAAAGAGGGAGAAACACAAGAGACAGGTATTATTAAGAGGAAAATGAGGGTACTTTAACTTGGGAGGGAGAAGGGAAGTTAGACAAGGAGAGAGAGAAGAAAGATAAATAATGCTTAGGGGGTATGAAAAACCAAGGGAAATGCAATAGTTCAAAAGCCTACTGAAGAGCTCAGTGTGGTGGTACACATGGATCTTTGAGTTTGGGGCCAGCCTGGTCTACATAATGAGTTCCAGGCTAACTGAGACTACAGGGAGACCCTGTCTTGAAAAGACAAAAAAAACCTATTGAAAAATACAAATATAATATCTGTACATGGGTACATAAGTACAGCTGAAGGCTATATAACAAGAAACACAGTGCCAGTCAGAAAAAAACCTCCCTTTGAGTTGTTGGTCAGGGTAGGTCAAGAGACTCTCAAAATAACACAGGCTATTGCCACAGTCCTTGCTTTCCTCCCAGAACCTGAAGGTAAGAACCTATTGCTGAAGACAGGACATACTACAGACATCAAACTTGAAGCAATGGAACCAGAACTGACCTGGAATCCTCTTCCCTGAAGACTAGCTCTCATTCTTTTAGAAGATACTATGTTAAGGGAGAAAATCAATCAATGGTCCAAACCCAGCTTTAAAGCCTAATAACCACAACAATGACTGGCACAGCCAATTATACCAGTATAGTAGTGGCACTTTTATCTTGGGGGTAATCAACAGCTATCTAATTGGACTTAAAGTCCACTCAATGAGAGGGAACTAATGTGTAGTACTATAAACATAGCCAAATACACGTGGCTGGAGAGGTCATAGATCCTAGAGAAACCCCTACCTCTGTGATAGCCTTAGACAAGCATAATTTCTTTTTTTTTACTTAAAAATGTATTGAGAATTTCATACATGCATATAAAGTGTTTTGATCAAATCCATACCCACTCCCTCCCCTCCAACTCCTCCCATATCTCCCCATCACTTTTTTCTGACAACTTCATGTACTCTTTCTTTTTTTTAATGGGGCTTTTTGCTACTCTAATATTCCCCCCTCTGAAGAGGTAACCCTAAAATCTTTTAGGGATTAGATAGAAGCTCCCAATTACTTTTGACATTTTTGGCCTTTGAACAGAGTATGTTGCTAAGAGACTCAAGGACATTTTGACTTTTTTTTTTCTTTTTTGGTCTTTTTGACTTTTTGATACTATTATGGAGTTCCACAACTGGTCACACACAGAGGATAAGTTTCTGTGAGATGCCCAGTCCTAAGTGACACATCTACAATGCAGCCTCTACACCTAAGTCTCCATAGTGGAACACAGTGGAACAGGGGGCAGAAGGAATACTAATGCATCTCTCAATTCTCACCAACAAAGCTTCCTCATGTGACAGAAGGCCAGCCACAACTGCAGAATAAAAGACTGCAGAGTATGTTTCCCTGGGTAAGACTCCTATATTAAACCTCATTCACCCAGGGCTCAGCAATCATTGTGGAAGAGGGGGCAAAGACTGTAAGAGCCAGGGGTGGTACACGATCAAAAGGAAAGAGTCGTCCAGTCTTCTGGGAACTTGCTCATATGAATTTACAGCAATGGTATCAGCATGTTTAAGACCATGCAAACTCAATCAGACAAAAACCTAACTAGAGAAATGGGAAGGAAGCCCCAACCTTAGCTGAGGAACTATTGACTGTTGATCACAGCTGGGTAAGGGAGAGTTGGTCTTCTTTAAGGGAGTGACTCCAGATAGCACTGGCCATGCTTCAGTGGACGAACTCACAAACTTGACTCAGTAGGCCTTAACATATATGACAGAATGCACGAAATCGAGTGGGCAGGCTATAGGGAGTACAGGTAGGAGAGGGGGGCTAAATATGATTACAGTGTATTATATGGAATACACAAAAATTCAATTAAAAATATATTGAAAAAAAAGAAAATCAAGTTTAAAAAGTATATGGCACCTGAGAAACGATGCCTATCAGTGACGCTGAGGCAATCCTCTTGCCTCTACATGCATGTGCATATACAACTACACACAAACATAAACCTACATACACATACACACACACACACACACACACACATATCCACCTTCAAGTTAAAAGAGGAGTTTGCAATCAAAGAAATTGTTTCCATCCACAGCCTAAAAACAGGCTTCAGACTTAATAACATTATTTGTGCTTCCAACATCCAATCTTCTTGAATGGTTATGGGGGGTGAGAGGCTTCCATCCTCCCAACCTCGCCTCTGAATACAAGGCTCTCACATCAATCTATATCTCTTTGAATCAGTCTCTTCTCAAGTTTCTTGGACAAAATTGTGGCCCATTAACAGACTCAATGCCTGGTCCAAGAAGGTCTTTGTAAGTTGCTATTAATCAACTCGCTGTGCTAGTCAAGTTGTCAAACTGTTTCTCTATCTTTAGGGCAGAGATTCTGAAAGTGTGGTCCCAGATTCTTAAAGCATGGATGCATGCGCATCCCTTAGGAACTTGCTAGAAATGCACCTTCACAGACCCAACCCCAGCTATACTGCAACTCCAAGATATAGCCTGGCTGAAAATATTAAGCCTTTCAGATAGTTTTGTTGCTTGTTTAAGTTTGAGAATTGCTGTCTCGTAGAATCTAGCTGAACTGTCAGGTATTCATTCAAAAATCTTCCACACTTGCAAGTTTCAAAAGGAAGGCTAGATTAGGAGTTGTTCCCTTGTCACTTCAGTCTCTACAGGTGTTTCTATTGACGTTTGCTTATCTGAGGGATATTAAAACGCAGTGTCAGGGCATTGTGAAGAATCAGGGAAGGAGTGATTTTTAAAGGTTAGGGGTTTTGAAATTTGGTTTTTCACCTGAACGGATTTTGATGGTAATCCATTTTGCACCCCGCTGATTTTCAATTTATAACTGGTGGCACCTGATTGAATTGTTTGACCCTACCCCCCCCCACCCCCTGCCCACTGTCAGCAGGGAACCTGGCAATTGGTGGAGTGCAATAATTTAGACAGTCCCTTGTGAAACTGATGCCTTATTGTAAATCATATTTGGACAACTGCCCAGTTGCCAGTTATTGGCGGACATTCCTCTAACAGGACAGCCTCTATCCAGAGAGACAAAGTTCTGGAAAGTGGTATGTGCTCTCTCACTGTACCCACAGTTTTTCAACCCATTTGCCTCTGTCCCCTTAGCCTACCACGCTTCTACAGCTCTCACATGCCCTGGCATTCCCCACCACTTCCCAAGCACACCTCCCCACACCTCATCCTGCCCTTCTCCCCTAACTGGTCTAGAAAACATACTTACCAGACAATCTTCACTTCCTCCACTCAAATCCACCCCTCATACCTTCAATCAATTTCATAAGAGCATCACCTTCCCTCTACACTATAACACCACCCTCATTTCTGCATCCTCCCTGGGAGATCCCTCCTTTCTGGTCACCAAGTTGTGTCTGTTTCACTTCAGAAATGTCCCCGGAGTTGAATCTCCTCTCAGTCTCCACTTTCCCCATGGTAGTTATCCTAATAAGTCATATACAATATACTGTCTCAGTTGAAGTCAGGCCACATACAGGATGGGGGGGTCCCTTGACATAACAGCACATACTGATGCCATGGGAATCTTAATGTAAATACACCATAAAATTCATAAGGTGACAAAATTGCCCAAGTACAGATCTCTCAGAATGGGTCCACATCGTTAGGTGATGCCCAACTCAATTAGCTACCTCAACTAACAGCAGCATAGTTTTGTGGTTTCCAACTTTATGCATGTCATGGTGCACACAGAGATACATACAGGACACCCTGGGGTAAACAGCTGAGGCACCCTCTCCAGACTCCCTGTGAGAAGAAAGAACCAGCATTTCTAACACACCTGGAGCCCATTCGTGCATTCTGTACTTGTCCCAACAGTGGAAAACTCTGAGAGAGAAACTATCCCATTTAACCCACTGTATGACCCCATTAAGTGTACATTACTATTATCAATGTCCATTTTACAAATGGAAAGTGGAGGGTCAGGAAGATTAAGTGACTTGGCCAGGATTAGAACTCAGAATTGTCTAACCAGGACCTTCTTCTACTCAACCATGTGCCTGTGACCATGGCCCTCCTTAAAGGCTCTTCTAGCTTCTTACACATAGGAGAAACCCCACACGCTCCCCAGGCCCTTTCTAGCTACCTTTGGCCCCAACCCTCTCCCATCTAAGGCTCCAGAGGGAAATACTGAATATGCAATGCCACTTCACAGTGGCACCTGCCCTCCTCCTCTGGTGATACTGACTGATCCTAAAAGGACCATGACAGCTCCCCAGCAAAGCCTTCCTAGCACCCAGTAGGCACCCAGCCACTTCCCTCTCCCTCCTCTGGCAGCGAAAATACCATTGGCTTGATTTATCTGTTTACATGCCTTCTTCCTCCACTAGATTATGAGTTTCTCAAGGGCAGGGATGCTGCCTTAGTCATTCATCTTTATCCTCCCAGCTCCCAGCATAAGAAACTCACCAATACCATGTGCTGTGAGGAAGGGCATGACTAGCACCTGGCACTCTTTGTAAGATACAGTGGGCAAAGAGTCCAAAAACGAATAAAAATAACTGAGGGAAATGTCATGGATGAAGGGAGGTGACAGTTGTAGAACTCTATCGGGCAATGTAGCACATAGCCTGCCTAAACAATGTAAGAAGAGGCTTGTCAATCACAGTGAGGTGGATAACCACCTATGATCTCAGATCAGTGCCTCACTATACTTGGCAAATATAGGTCAATGCTTTGGGGAGTATAGAAAAGAAAGAGGAAGACATAAAAAAAAGAAAGTTCAACTAAGAATGCCCTGAGCAGGATTGGACATGTACAGTTGGGCAGGTTTTGGCCTGTATAACGCCACTACCCCCTAGAGTACCTGGGTGCTACAATCTGGCTGCTGTTCTGTTTCCAAACCTTGCCCTCTGGTGAGGTAGCCAAAGCGGCTGACTTTATCTAATTTGCACCACAAAAAAGGCCATGTGAAATAACTGCAGTCCTACAAGCAATAATTTCAAAATCAAAACACTCCCTTGACCCAGCCTCAGAGCACAAAACTGGATGTCACTGGTGATGACTAGATTGGTGCCTGTCACTCATGTCTGAGCAAAATGTCTGCTTTCTTAGCTGAGGTCAGATTCTCTCAACCTCAACACAAACCCAGTAAGTTGCCACCAGTTACAGGAAAATTGAAGCCAGCCCCTACTGCCTCTCTACCTGTATGTAGCCCACCCAGTTCATGAGAAGAGATGCCACCTGGTACAGCAAGAACAGGAAACTAAGGTCCAGGCGATGTAGGTGGTCACCAGAGAGCCTGCCCAGAGCAGCGGGAACAGCCCTACTGGAACTCCTTGCTGTTTGCTTTGCCTTGGGAATTGTTAGCATCCTGCCTTTGACGGCAATTAAATCTGAAAGATTCAAATATTGCCTACAAAGAAAGGCAAAATATTTATCCATGTGTCTGCAGGTCCTGTCAGTGTGCTGGGCTTTCATAAATGCAGACACCATCTGGGCACCCAGTATGTGTGCCCAGAACGTGAGCTTCCTACTGCAAGCAGGTTTCCCTGCAGGAGCTTTGTAGAGGGGCTACCTGGAAGGCAAGGGGTAAGCTGGGGGCCTCAACAGGAAAGGATGGCAAACCTGCCCTCACCCCCATCTGTATTCCAGCCCAGACCCTCTGCTGCCCCATCAGGAAGCCACAGTTTGGGGGGATTGGCCAGTGAGGCTCAATATGCAGGCTTCTCCTATGGCCTCAATCAGGCCTCTGCCTTCTGAGCTGTGGCCCTCCTACCTGCAGGCTAGCTGCAGCAAGACATAGAACACTCAAATAGATGTCTGAAGACCATTTAAAAAAAAAAATAAAGAACAATTCAAACACATGCAACATGCATACACACACACACACACACACACACACACACACACAAACTTTTTTTAAATGGACAAAAAGCCTGAATGGACATTCACCAAAGAAGGCATTTAAATGATCAACAGGTACATGAAAAGGGCAGAAATAAGTGTGGAGAGAGATAAATTGAACAGGGTAATGCGCTCCTTTTATCCCAGCACTCAGAAGGCAGAGGTTAGTGGATCTCTGTGGGTCCAAGGGGTCGGGGGTGGGGGTTGCACTGTTTTCAAGAATATAAATTGGTACAATCAGTGTGGAAAACAACATGGAAGGTCCTCAAAACTTAAAAATGAAACTAGTATATGATCAACAAACCTCACTTATAGGAATATATCCAAAAGAACTGAAGTCTGTATTTCAAAGAGATATTTGCATTCCTGCATTTATTACAACATCATTCGCGGCAGCCAAAGAATGACTCAATTTAAAGGTCCATCCACTGATGAGTAGATGAAAACAGGTGACAGTTTACACAGCTAAGCCCAGTATAGTGAGCAGAGGACAACAGTACAAGGGACCTGTACTGGCAACGAAGGAGCTGGCAGACCAGGGCCGGGAAAAGACGAGGAAGGCATTGTCACCAGAGCTTGCAGAGAAGGTGGCCCCAGGGAGGGAGAGTCACAGCAGGCCTGAGGAGATGAAAACAAACACCCAGTCTCCCACTGTTCTCACCTTCAGGCTCCTGCCAGTGCCCCCCAGGAGCTGAGCCCAACTGGAAGCCAGGAGGTGAGAGGCAGATCAGCCTGGGTGCTTAGCACTAGTGTGAAGGGAGGAAGGTGCAGGAGGATGGGAGGGACAGCTGGAACTCACTCCTCCTCTTTCTTCTCTGCCTCAGGCATGTCCCTAGCTCTGGCTCCTTCCACACATAACCCTCTCACTTCCTGCTAGTGAGAATCCAGCACACCTCGCCCTCCACCTCCAAGTCAGTGGCAAAGAAAGCCCCAGGAACCAGGAACAGAAAAGAGTTCTACTCCTTTTTTTCCACTTCAAGTTCCAAGGCAGAAGTGTGAAAACTCACCTCAGTTCTACATGTGGTCCCCGAACACAGTAAGTTCTCAATGAATACAGCTTGATTATCAATGGTGGCTCTAAAACTGATCAAAGGCTACAAGGACAAGCAAGTCAGACGCCATATTAACAAAATGTTCACTTGGAGCCCCGTTTCTAAACCTATGTCTACCGTGTGTCAACATGCACACACAATGATACAGGAAGCTGGTGGAGCATCTTTGAGTCAAGTCAAAGTTATATAAAATGAATAAGCTCTAGAGATCTGTTTACAACATCATGCCCATAAGTAACAACGCTGTACTTCACACTCAAAAATCTGTTGAGAAAGTAATCTCATGTAAAATGTTCTTACCTCAATTAAAAAAAAAATTTAAGGGTACAAGTAGACGGTTTACACAGCAGTGCCCAGTATAGAAACCAGAGGAGGACAGTGCATGAACAATGAACACATGAAGTGCCAGAGACAGGGGAGGGAAGGGATGGAGATCTGGCATCTGCTACGAGCACTGCTGATCTAAATGTTCATCACTGGGATTCTCCACTTGAGGGTGACACAGGAACCAGCAGTGATTTTGCAGGCAGCACTGGCGCCCACCTCCTCCCTACTTCAACCTTCCATACAGAATTATTGCACTGGGTGTATGTACATCATTCTCTTAAACATCTTAAAGCTCTTTTAAGTGAGTCTCAAGGGATATGACACGATAGCCTGAATGATAGGCCAAAGCACTTTCCTCCAGACCAAAGGGGCCCCTAAAAACAGAGAAACACAGAGAAAAGAGATGCTAAGAAAAGTGTGAAGGATCCGAGGTGAATGAGGATGGGGATGATCAGGGGCAACCCTACAACCTCACAATTACATCTGGTATGGACCTGAGTGGCTCAGAGAAGAACCAGAACCTGGGTCTACCCACAGACATGTACCCCACTCACTTTAAAAGTGATGAGGTAGGCTGGGCATGCGATAGTCAAGTAAAATGTATGTTATGGTGCCTTTGGTTGTCAACTTGGCTCACCTGGGAAGAGGGAACCTCAGTTGGGAAATTTCCTCGGTCAAATTGGCCAGTGAGTTTGTCTATGAGGCATTTTCTTGATTGATGGTGCTACCCATGGGCAAGTAGTCTTGGGTTGTATAAGAAAGAAAGCAGGCTGAGCACAGGCCTGAGGAGCAAGCCAGTAAGCAGTGTTCCTCCATGGTCTGTGTTTCAGTTCCTGCCTCCAGATTCCTGTCCTAAGTTCCTACCTGACTTCCCTCAAAGATGGACTGCAACCTGGAAGTGTTAGATGTGATAAACGCGCTCCTCCCTAAGTTGTTTTGGTCAGAGTGTTTTATCACAGCAATAGAAGGTAACTAGGACAATGTATTTAAGGAAAATTGTGTTAACTAATGTATAAAAGATTTACTCATTATAGGACTTTAAGAAATATACATGGGGGCTGGAGAGACGGCTCAGAAGTTAAGAGCACTGGCTGCTCTTGTAGAGGATCCGGGTTCGGATTCTAGTACCCACATGGTGGCTAACAACCATAGGTAACTCCAGTTCTAGGGGATCCAATGTCCTCTTCTGACTTGCATGGGCATTGCATGACATGGGCGCACTTACATACATGTAGGCAATACATATACATAAAATAAAAATGATAAAATATCTTTAAAAAGAAATGTACATGGTAACCCTTAAGAGAGATAGTTACAATGTGCAGATGTGTTCATTCATTTAAAACCAAAGCCTTTTTCATTCACAGAGACGTTTCTAAAAATGAATGTGATCTTATCAAAATAAGAAGCTATGTTTCTTATGTACATTCTACCCGAGTTAGGCACACAGAACATCTTCAATATTTATTTGGATGGGTACAAAATAAATATAAGGGCCTGTTATATGACTGGCCATGTTTTAGAGCTGTCAACAAAGCAACACCGGGGTTGGATGCCCAGCCACAAGCTGTGTTTGTGCACACCTTAACGGGAGAGGGCCTGGCATTTCTGTGGTTGGAACTAGAGTCAGCACCCTCAGTGCCCTGCTCCACATCCCTCAGCCTCCCTGTGAGTCCAGCTGTCACTGAAGCTGCAGCAGACGCTCGGGTGAGCTGACAGCACCCAAGTATCCTCCCTTTTGAGAGGGTTCAAACTAAGAAGAAGGCAGTCAATGAACATCATGTGTCTAAGAACAGTTGAGTAGTAGTTCTGACAGGTGCCTTTTCCCTCACTAATATACACAAATAATACGTACATGGGAGAGGACTACTAGAACTCTTCCAAAGTTCTTGTGGTTACTTCATACAAAAGTTCCTTTTCTGTGTGTAGTGTGTGTGTGTGTGTGTGTGTGTGTGTGTGTGTGTGTCTGTGTCTGTGTCTGTGTCTGTGTCTGTGTGTACATGTGCAGGTGTACATGTGTGTATACAGAGACCAGGGGTCGATGTTGGGTATCTTCCTCAATTTCTCTCCACCTTATTTTCTTTGAGACGGTCTCTCACTAAACCTGGAGCTCACCAATTCAGCTGCACTGGCTGGTCATCAAGCCCCAGGGTTTCTCATGTCTCCCCACCCCCCAGCACTATGATTACAAGTGTAGGCCACTATGCTTGGTTGGTGGTTTTTACATGGTGTCTGGGTTCAAACTCCGTACAAGGCAAGCAATTTACCAACTGAGCTATTTCCCCAGCCCTCAAAGTTCCTTTTTTAAATAATCAAAGAAATCTATTCCATTCCTAGCACATACCAGACTCTCCACTGGTATCCTATGTGCCCATCACAGCAGCTTCATGAGGGAAACATGATAATATGCCCCCTGTTTGACCAAAGAACAAAATAGATATTTGGACAGATGAAGTTCCTCCATGGAGCCCTCCAGCAGTCAGAATGCAGCTAGGATGGAAGGTATGGCCCCATAGCCCAAGTCTCTCAGATACCACAGCCATATTGATTCATGGCTTGGTGAAAGATTCTCTGGAAACAAGGATTCTTTTGGCAGCCACAGTCATAGACATGGAAGGAACTCAACACATCCACTGATAAAGTAAGAAAGGGGGACTGGACAGAGGAAGGGCAGTGCTGTGTCCAGGCCAGACTTGACCTGGCCACAGCATGGTCAGTACCATGAGGCTTACTTTCTCTGTCTCGCCTACTGGGCTGACAGTTCTTCCAAGTCATCTTTCTAGCCTAAGGCCTGGCTAGTGCTCTGCACTTAATAAAGAAAGATTAAATAGCAAGTAGAAAGAGCACATGGAAAAAAAATGAAAAGTCAGCAACAAAAAAGAAGAAACTAGTTAGAGCTTTAAGAGTCGGACTTCATCTCTTCTTTAAAGAGCATTTTCTCAAAGAAAATATTTAAATTACATTTTAGCAGGAAGAGGAAGTAGCAGATTAGGAAAGCCATTTCGCAGGTACATGAGAATTCTGCTGAATTCTTTAGAAGCCCACAAAGGGGTAAGAACTGAAGAGACTAAAGGTTTGAGATTAGAGATGATGAAAGGGGCAGAGAGCAAACCAGGGGCACTCCCAACATTCAGGAGGACATCCTGGACTGGTGGATCCCACACCTCCATCAGCCTCATCCCCAAGGACCAGAGACGGAGGAGGTAGAAAAGGCACACCTTTGACAACCTCTGTAGAACAGCAATGTTGGCAACTAGCAAACATCTCCATGAGAGGTAACTCTCCACAATGCTCATCACAAGAAGAGTCCTTGCCTTCTCCCCCACGCCTTCTCTTTAGTACCTTCTGCTCCTCCCAGATGTTCTGTAATGAGTTTCAAGGCTGCTAGCGACTGCGGCCCCACCAGAATGTTTTTCTTTTCTTCTTGCTGAGGAAATGTGTTTGCTACGTTTTTATTTTTGATGCTGTCAGATGCCTTCCATTTTGCATGCTTTGGGTTTTATGCTTGTGGTATCAGTATGGCCTTTTAATGTTGTTTTGTATGCACTGCATAGACTAAATCCTAAATATTTAATTCCCTTCCATCTTGTGTTACATTAGTGCTGGTTATGAGTAGTGTTTGGGGGGGGGCTCCTGATTACACACACAGAATCTCATTTTCTAAAGTCATCATGTTCCTGCCTCCTACCATTACATTCCTGACCCTTCAAACACCTCCCTTAACCCCTTCTTCTGGTTCCTATTAGAGCACAGTGATGTACAGTTATTTTATAAGAGTCCTGTTTTTCTAGCTATAGTACACACTTTGAGATAAAGGCGCTTATATCCTACATCCAGGATAAACATCCAATAAAGGGTTGCCTCATCTATTGATCTTGATGGTCAAATTGGTGTTTTGACCATTTCCACTTACTTTAATAACAGCTGTTGAGTACTGAATGCTTTCAGGGTTAGGTACTGTACAAAGTCAGATACTGTTATTTTCTCCATTTCATAGATGAGAACACAAAAGTTTAGAGAGATATCCCACTCAAGAATGCACAGCTATAGGTGGCAAAGCTGTGATTCAAACCCATCAGGCTCATTCCTCAGCACCATCCAGCACTCACATGTAAAAATAAGGTGGAAAAAAATCAAGCACTTCTGAAGGAAAGTGGTAGACCTTCCAAGGTTCCACATTGCTTTTATAGACAGCAAAACGTTTCCATTTGCAAGGATTTTCAGTATCTACAGGCTCTGCTGTTCTTCTACTAGTGCAAGATGAAATGTTTGCTTCCATAGCTCCCCTAATGGGCTGCTGAGAGGCTAGCACTGTATCTACATGGAAGGGAGCAGACTAATGCTGAAAGCGAGAACTCCACTCCTGAATCCCAGCCACGTTCCAGTCTCCACTCCCAGGACAGCAGGAGCCTTTGGGAGAATTGCTGACCTCTCGGGGCCTCCATTTCTTCATCTGCAGAATACAGATAATAATGGCACACCACTCATAAGATTGATGAGGAATAAATGAGATAACCCATGGAAAACCAGCCCCATAGTGAGCATTCAATAAAGGCTCCCATCATTTATTAGTTATGCCTCTGGAGACACACATCCTGCTCTCTTACAGCAGCCCATAAATATTTGAAGACACCTCTCATGTTCCTCCCCGCCCTGAAATCTCTATTCCTTCCAGCTGAAGACTTTCCAGATCTCCCAGTCACAAAGCCCATCACCACAATGATCATTCTCAAAGTCCAGCCCATGGATGACAACCATTCCCAGTGCCACACAAAGCACTAGCCACACATGTGGTCAGATCTTTGCAAACCTAGAGCACCATGGGATCCTCAATCTAGGTGCGATCACTCTAATGCTGTAGCTTGGTTACCTCGTAGCTTTGTGGACAGCTTTGTCACAGAGGTGGTCATTCAGAGGGACATGCCAAGGCAGTTTCCTCCATTGAGGCTAAGTCAACTCCTTCCTACTATATGGTTGGCCAACTGCCTTTCCTCTTTTTTGTTTCTTCGTTTCAGTTTATTGCCTCAATGTAAAATCTTCTGTTTGTTCCAACCCCTGAAGGAATTTTTGGATCATGAGTTTGTCATTCTACAAATTAGCAATTACTCCCACATACTTTATCAGCAGGCCATCCCCATTCTCATCTAAGCCATGGCTAAAATCCTCCCACACGGTGCTGTTCAGGGGAACTCTAAGTACACACATAAAATTTCCATGTGAGCAGAAAGCAATCCATTAGAAGAGAGCTCTCTGGATGTGATGGTTCAACCTACTGTGACTCTGCCTCCTGACTTGCCTAGCCCAGGCCTGCTTTCCCATCTTATCCACCTTGCTTACATCTGACAGACCTTGCTTACATCTCTCACCCTCATCCACATGTCTTAGAACTGGACCCCAGAAGAGTACTGAGGCAACACGGCACGGCTTGCTCGAGGTTTCAGCTAACTGGCTTCTTTGCTGTGTGCTCCCCCACCATCTGTTTAATAACCTCTTTGGATGGCTTTCCAGAGCTACCTCCTGGCTGCTGGTCTGTGTCCATGGAATCTGTTACTCTATCTTTTTTGAAACTCTGAGCCTGGGTCCCAGCACCTTGGACTCCACAGCTCTCTAACCATCCTATGTGTACCATAAATGGGTTGGTTGCACTACAGCAACTACCTCTCAAGCTTCTCCCTGTCCCCTCACCTCATCTGGTCATCAGCACTCCAACTCATCAACGAAAGTGGGTGACCACTCTGCATCTCTCTCATGGCGACAGATGATGCAACAGCCTGCAGTTTCCATTCCTCCAGCGTCTCCCTCCATTGCTCAACAAGTTCTTTCCAACAGTTTTTCAAGACTCTTCTTTCACTAAAGGTTGCTGCATCTAACATTCTGCAACCCTCCATGCTAAAGGTCACTTCATTCTGGGTGCAAGCTATGACCTTTTTAATCCCAACTACCTCAATCCTGGATCCCAAATGCCTTTTTTCCCCTCTTCTGAGTGCTTTTGTAGGTTTTAAATGAGACTTTTTTTTAATGTCATTACAGTCACTTTCTTAGAAAAGAAAGTAAAGAATGAGCTGTCACTGAGGTTGCCACAACATCCCCTCCAGCTTCTATCTGCCTGTTCCCTATTTTGCTCATGTATTTTCCAGCTGGAGACACACTTCATGGAAAAGAATGAGAAGGTGAGGTATGGCTTTAAATTACCACTTGGGGTATAGTAAATAATCTGTTCCCATATTCCCATCACGCCCCTAATAACCTTCCAGAAAGTTCAGAACTGCAAGCTGCCTCTGCCCTAACCAGGGTTCCCTCCCCTCCCCAGCAGCTTAGACACCCAGCAGGGAATCTGCAGCTCCTCCAGGAACGCTTTCTATCAGTGGAAGAATCATCCATCTCTGGGCTCTGACAGACAAACGAGGCGAGAAGGAGACCAGATCTGGTTTTTCATGGGAAACAATGATCTCATGCTTTCTCTCCAGGGGCCAGGACGTGGAGACAGATCTAGAAATGGGGAGACAGTGATGGAGGCAGGCAGGAGTGAGAAAGAATGGGTCTGGAAGAGGGGGGAGGCCAGTCTGGCACTTTTTTCATGTCACTTTTGATAAGAATCCCAGCTCTCAGGCCAGAGGGAAACATCCATTTTCTTTAAATTAAGGATTCTGCATGAGGCAGTCATCCTAAAGGGGAGGTACGCCAGGAGATAAACAGAGCTGGAAATCTATCATTCCTGTTTCTTCAGACAAACGTGAAATAACTGTTCGTGAGCCACCAGAATTGCAGGTGCCATTCCCTCTTCCAGCTGCCTCTGGGTGTGGAGTCAAGATCTGATCAGGAGGCCCGGGCCAGCTTTGTCCACCAGGGATCTGCCTCCCTCAGGAATTCATCTCCCTATGACCAACAGGTAGAGCCGGATGAAAATTGAGCATTTCAAGCTGTGTGGCAGTACATGCCTTTAATTCCCAAGCTCAGGAGGCAGAGGTGGGCCATTTTCTGTGAGTTCAAGGCAGCCTGGTCTACAAGCAAATTCTAGGCCAGCCAAAGCTATATACCTTGTCTCAAAAAATACCAAAAAAAGAAAGGAAGAAGGAAGGAAGGAAGGAAGGAAGGAAGGAAGGAAGGAAGGAAGGAATTAGGTCTTTCAGATAGCTACCCAGATGTTTCCAAGTAACTGAATGAAGATTTGCTTTCACCTAGGGGAGAAAAATGTCCAAAACACTGAGTTTTCCACTTTTTGTTTGAAAAGGGAGTTGAGTTCTGTGTCTGTTATTGATTTTCCTTTTTTACTAGATAATTTAATGATGGAGGGCATGTGTGTGGGGGGGTGCATCTTGTATGTTTGAGACAGAATTGGGAGAAGATGGGTTGCACACAAGAAACCAAACCCAAGTGACTGATTCTTTTACTCTTTACTGGGTTGTATGCCTTAGCTTAAAACTGAATGGAAGCCACATAGCACACTAAGAAAGGAGAAAGACTAAGTAGATAAGTTATGTTTTTCTTTATATCACTATTCACAAAATCAACCATTTTCATGTTTAAGTGGCTAGATTTAAAGTGTTAAAATAGCCATTTACCCTGATCCCCTAGTTGCATTACAAACAGAAATGGCAATTGAAATAGTGACTAACTCACTCATTCCCTACTGTCTACAGACATGGGGCACAAATATGAACATGGTGTAGGAGCAGCTTGCCTGGGCTCAGACCTTGGCCTTGAGACTTTCTGGGTGTGTGATCTTCAAATTAATGAAGCCGTTGGTGCCTAAATGAGACATGAGGGTCATCTACCCCCTTAAATGTGCTCTGAAAATTTTTTAAAGATATTTTTATTGAATTTTTGTGGATTTCGTATCTGTTAAGGCTTAACAAGTCCAGTTTGTGTACCTAGCTGTCCCTCAGTGTAAGTTCATCCACTGGAGCCTGTTTAGCCTATCTAGCAGCACTCCTTAATGATGATCCATTCTTCCTCACCCAGCAGGATCAGTTGCCAATAGTTCCTCATGAAAATTGTAGTCTCCTGCCCATTTCCCCAATTCTATCCTGGGTTTTGCCTGATTGAGTTTGCATGGGTCTTGGGCATGCTGTCACCATTGCTATAAATTCCTATGAGCAAGGTCCCAGGAGCTTGGAAGGCTGTTTTGTTATGGTCATGCACCTCCTCCCCTGGCTCTTACAATCTTTTTGACCCTCTTCTGTAATGGTTCCCAAGCCCTGGCTGGGTGAGGTTTAATATAAGAGTCCTACCCAGGGACATGAATTCTGCAGTCTCTTATTTTCTATGCTCTGGCCACTGGGATGAACAGATCTGGTGCCACATGGCCTAGCAAGGAAGCTTCCTCAGGGGCCTCAGGCTCCAGGAAGCACAGCCAAGAGCAGGAGCGGTTCCAGGGAGAGGCTGGAGACTTGGGCAGAGCTGGATGGGAGGGTGGGTACATGAGGAATTCTAGGGAGAGGAGACCATGGCAGGTTTGGAATGATAAAATGGAAGCAGGTCTGGGTAGCTAGCACTGGAGAAATTTCCCCTTGCTTATATTTTTTTCCTGCTTACACAACATAGAGTATATGAAGATTTTTTTTTTCAGAGCCAAGGACTGAACCCAGGGCCTTGCACTGGCTAGGTAAGTGCTCTACCACTGAGCTAAATCCCCTATGAAGATTTTTTTTAAGTAAAGATAAGAGTCAATATTATGGCACCCCTGGAGAGTTAGTATTCCAAAATCCACATCACAGAGATGCTTTCAAAGGAAAGCAGAGGACAGTGAAGTCTAACCTAACTCCTGACACAGACATGCAAACACCCAGGAAAGAAGATTCCCTCACAGGGCTGTGCCTCTCCCCTCTCCACCAGAACCCTGAGCCTCCCTGTTGCCTAGAAGGTAAGCAATACATCGAGACAGAGGAAAGAGTGCAGTGGAATTCACAAAGCTCAGCTCCGCCCAAAGCACACTGTAGTAACTGCAGCATTACTTGGGGGGGCAGGGGAGCGGGGCGTTCTTTAATAAAAGATGTTCAGAAAACTAGATAAGCCTCTGAAAATAAATAAAACAGAATGTACACTATCCAAATATTTCTTTGAGAAAAAGAAAAAGAGTTAAACCAAGAAAGTACCAGAGGAAAGTCTTTATAGCCTTGGAGAGAGAAGCCTTTGTAACTATGACCCAATGTGCCTAAAAGAAAATATTAATAAATTTGGCTATCTAAAAATAAAACTCCACGGAGGTAAAATCCTCCATAAATAAACGAAAAGACAAACAGAGGGAGATAGTTGCAGCACATATCATAAAAACGACCACTGATTCATCTCAAACATAAAAAGCACCTACAAATTTATAAGAAAAAACACAAAATGATTTCATTTAAAAATTAACCAAAGAGGTAAATAGATAGTTCTTGGAAACAGAAATGTTTCTTAAACACGTGAGAAGATGTTCACGAGCACTCAATAGAAGAGAATCCCAAATTAAATCTGCAATGAGATGTCATTTGCAAGTATCATTTTGACCAAGGCCTAGAGGTTTGATAGCACCCTGAATGGTCTCATTGTGGAAAGAGCAAGACTGTCATAGGAGTATAAATTCTGTAAATTTGCAAAACTTCTCTGGAGAGAAATTCATCGACATCTCTCAGAGTTATAAAGGCTCAACTTGACCCAGAAATTCCACTTTTAGTAATTTATCTAAGAGATGCAATCTCACAGGTGTGGAATGACATATGTACAAGGCTATTCACTGCCACTTTGCTTAAAAGAGTTACCTGAATTTCCATCAATAGAAGACTGATTACATAGATTATGGGATACCCACACAAGGGAAGGCAATATAGTCCATTTAAAAGAGACAAAACTCTTCATAAAATGATCTAGAAAGCCTTACAAGTGTAGAATAGCAGGTAATATATGCTACATTTAGGGCATTAAATGGGGGTAAATAAGTGACACACAAAAATATACATGTTGCTGTACAGGTATCTGATTGCATATGCATAAACTATCTCTGCATGGAAACATAAGGACACTGGTACTACTGGTTGTTAATGGTTAGAAATGAGGTGTTTTGTGGAACTCTATCCTCCAGGCTTAATGTGGAAATCAGAGCAGCTAAGATTAGCCCCATGGGACTCTCACAAGATTGGGTCTATTTAAATACATTCTATCCTGGAAGCAGGAGAGGGTTCACAAAGCGGCGAAGCATGAGGCAGGCATACAGGCGGGTGCACAAAGCCTGTCTCTCCTTGAGAATAGATGAGTAGATATGGAAACAGGCAACAATTGTGGGGGGAGAGAGTCTCATTTTTGGTAGTACAGCGGCCCATAAAATGTCCATGTTCCTTAAGTAACCTCACTGGTTCACCAAGCTACACTCAAATAGAATCGTTTATTTGGTCTGTTTATTTGGTCTGTTGCTGGTGCCCTCTCTGGGGGACATATGTTCAGATATCCCCAGGAAAAGCCACAAAATGAGGAGATTGGGAAAATGTAAAGAAAAGAAACATTCCCCGTATCACCTTGTATACTTACAAAATATTTAACCATATGGATGCTTTGCCTGTATTTTAAAATGTTAATTATAATGCTAAAAATCAAACAAGGTAAAATTAATAGTCTTGAGGGGAAAAAAATCTAGGTCTTGATCCCAATTCTGCCCAGGATAACCTGAGGACCACTCTCTTCTGTCTGAACCTCGGATTCTGTGTCCTGTCTTCTGACATCCACAACTCAGAGCTACAAAGAACTCAGTATCTGGATGGTTCTTGGTGAACACAAACCCAGCCTCTTTCTATGCTTACCAACCAATATGTGGTGGTTTGAATGAAAATGTCCCCCATAGGCTCCAAATATTTGGACATTTTGTCCCCAGATGATGGCATTGCTTTGGGAGGTCTTAAAAGGTGTGCCTATCCTGGAGGAAGCATGTCACTGGGGGTGGGCTGAGAGTTCTTAAGCCTTGCAGGATCTCAGTTGCTGCTCTTGTTTCCTGTGCCTGCTGGAAAATGTAGAGTTTAGTTTCTGCTCCTCCTCCTCCAGCCACCTCTGCAGCCACGCCTCCCTGCTATGATGGACTGTAATTCCCCTGGAACTGTAAGCTCAAATAAACTCTTTCTTCTATAAATTGCTTTGGTCAGTGTTTCTATCACAGAAACAGAAAAGTGACTAATACACAGCATTACCAGTTTCTATGTAAAGACATTGAGAGAGAGAGAGAGAGAGAGAGAGAGAGAGAGAGAGAGAGATTGAGCACTGAGCCTCCTTTCTATAAACATAAGAGCAGGTCTGAGCTTTCACATGTGTTAGAATAGCTGACATAGTCAAGGGTAAGGCCAGCACTATGGTTCCTCACTAATTGGACTGACCCAATCCTAGTGACTAGTGACCTGGTCCTAGGAACCCAGTCCTACGGACCCTGCCTTATTCCCTTTGACCAGGGCTAGACTCTAATGACCCTGTAAGCCACCAGTTTCTCCAAGCTGAGGACTCTACCTCTCCCTTCCCATGCACCAAAAAGAATGATTGGATTATTAGCCCCAATGAACCACTGGAGCTCAGCCAGACACTTCAGGCATTGAAGGAGTCAGGTTGTCTAAAATTTCTGCTGCCTATCCACTGTCTACCTGCTGGAATGGCTTTGCAGACTATGCTAGCTCCATTCTGGGTTGCTTCTACTCCTTGCATTAGTGGCTGCTCCCCCAGGTATCCCTTTGGTCAAGGCCTGGAAGAGCTGTCTTCAGGCGTATGCCTCTCCCAGGCAACCCACTGGAGCATTGCTTTTAGAAACAGCTCTTCAAGTCCTGCCTCCAGCTATGAACTAGTACATTGTAGTGGGGGATTCTCCCTTATCATTTGATGTTCCTTCTAGGTTACATTCAAAGGCTCAGAAAACCTCTCATGATGTCCTCTACAAGCTCTCATACCACTGTTGGGAAGATGAAACCTGCCTTCAGCATATATTTCTTCAGAGCTACCTGGCCTCATCACTCTTTCCAAAAGACACAGTGACCTCAGTTTGGGTTTCCTATTCATTCTCAGCTAATTCTGCATCAAGTCCCGTGGCCCTGGACCTTCCTTGGGCAGCAGGACTCAAGGATATCTTCCAGCTTAGTATTACCAATAAATAATTCTGGCTGTTTGCAGGGTTTCCCAAATTTTGGCAAGTATATGACCTTGATTCTCTCCAGGCTTATCTTCAATCCACAGAGCATCCTAGACTTTGCAAAGCAGCCTGTAATTTCTGTGTGTCCTCTTGTGTGAATATTTCAAGGTCACAATCACCAGCACAGAGCAATCAGCTCTCAAATGACTGTCTTAATGGATGTTGTTTGCAGCTTATCCCAACTAGAATGTAAGCTTATTTCTGTTTTATCTCCTCATAACACCTAGGGAAGAATAATGTTCTGCATACAGATGTATGATGTGAGGGAAGGAGAAGGCCAGGACGAAAAGTTGGAAGACCTAGGTTAAGTCTCCCTCTGGCTCACTGGCAAGCCCCTCAATTTCTCTCTGACTCTGTTCCTTCATATGTTGATAGAGAACAGTAATACCTGCTTTGAAGTGTAGCTGCAAAGGTCTAGCAAATTCAAATATACAAAGATTCAGGGGACTGGAGATGTAGCTCACTTGGTAGAGTGCCAGCCTAGCATGCAGAAAGCCCTAGGTTCAATCTGCAACACCCCATAAAACTAGGTATGGTGATGCACATCCCTGGGAGTTGGAGGCAAGAGGATCAGGAGTTCAAGGTCATCTTCAGCGATATAGTAAGTCTGAGGCCAGCCTTAATTAATTGCATGAGACTTTGTCTCAAAAAAAAAAGTTCAGTTTTGGAGCTAGAGAGATGGCTCAGCAATTAAGAGCACTGCTTGCTCTTGCAGAGGACCAGGGTTAAGTTCCCAGCACCCATATGGCAGCTAACAGCCAGTCATCCAGATCCAGGGGATCCAATACCCTCCTCTGGCCTCCTCAGGCATTGTGTGACGCAAGTGCACTTACATACCTGCAGGCAAAACACTCAGGCATGTAAAATAATAATAAATAAATCTACAAAGTAAAAAACAAAATTAATCGTTCCATTTTAGTCACCATATACAATCCAGAATTTGCACAGCTTGGTGGATGTACTGAAATCATTTCCTAATCATCACCTCACAGCCCCTGGTAAAGCTGTTCACTGTCCAAAGGAGCCAAGAAAATGACCTTCACAACAGTTTCATCCTCTAGAAACCATAACAAGCATATTTTAGCAACCCATGAGCTAAGCCCTAGCACAGGATTTTGAAAAAGCAAATGAACATGATACCAGAAACACCAAAAGGATGCAGTTGACGTAGACAGTATGCCATAATACTAGGTGGTACCAAGGAAATCAATCAAGGTAAATAAAATGTAACTAACATTATCATCAATTCAGTATGGGAAGACTCTACATCAAAGAGCAGGTGAAGAAGAAAAGGCAAGAGCCCTGAAGTGGAAAGCAGGACTAAGATGTCCCACACCTCGGCTCCCCAGTTCACAGCCATATCTGGTGCACCCTCCAATCAACACTATTTACCTGACATAATCTTTGTGGATTCCTTGACACAAAACCAGATAGACTGAAAAATTCCTAAGAGTCTAACAATGCATCCAATCTCCAAAGTGCATCTCACTGTTCAGAGGAACTACCCTCTCAATTTTTGGCACCTCCCCCAACACCCCACACACATATCATAGGATGAATTCTGGCTTCCTACTCATGACCTTGACTCTCTGACCATAAAATGAACTGGTTACTCTCATATACAGACTATAGTGTGTTCTTTCTCTCTCTCTCTCTCTCTCTCTCTCTCTCTCTCCCCCCCACCGCCAGCACACCCAAGATCTGCTTTCCATTTATAGTGTTAAATCTCCACGATCAGGGAAGAAGAGAGGTTAATAAGGACCTAAAAGATTTTAAGAAATTGACATTTCAAAAGGAAAGCATTCTTAGGACAAGCTTATCACACACTAAGTCCACATTAATGGTATAATTAGGATGATCTTTAGAGCCCTGGTCTATGCAGGAATCTGAATCAGACCCTACATATTGGCTCCCCAGAAATGCAAGGGAAGGCATTTCTGAGCATATGAGCTGCCCTAAACCAGGACTGCCTGGGGCTTCGCTATGTCTGGGCATGTCCTAAGGGTCACTAGGGCAACTGCAGTTTAGAGCTGGAGAAGTGTTGATTAGAATTCAGACTATGTGCACTCTAGTTCATGGATTACCTGTCTCTTCCCCTCCCTTGGCCTTCCAGAAGTTTATATGTACCAAGAACCAACAAGCAAGCCTAGAAAATATTTATCCTGAGGAAAGGGTCACTGCACAAGCTTAAGCCAAGGACAATGGGTCAGAGCGAGTAGATGGTTGTTCCAAATGCAGATGGATGCATTGCTTTGAGAACCCAGGCTAGAGGCTCCAGGTCTTTGTGCCAGAGCCCTAGGGAAGAGAGTTTGAATAAAATAGAGAGCCAACTGCCAAAACTCTGTAAGACACTGCCATATACCCAAAGCAGCATAGAACAGAATGTGATTCTTCTCTTAATGAACTGAGAGCCAAGGGACCTGAAGTACAGGCTGCAGCCAGATCAGACTGTTTGGAAGAGCAAAGAGAGCAGAGGCTCCCACACATCAGATATGGGGAAAGCAGGATGGCCTCACAGCGGGGCTAGAGAGGCCAAGAGCAGAAGTTTCTAGCAGAGAGAAAAGGGTCCTGACACCTTCGAAAAGAGATGTCACAGCCCTCCAGCCAAGACCATTTGGAAATCCATAGTACTGTCCAGGATACCCCTTCAAGCCCATACAAGGAATTTCAGGATCCTGAAAGATGATGGAAATGAGAACCCAAAGCAAGACAATAAAGTAGCTTCAGATCTATAACACACATCAGCCGGGTAAGTTCAACCAACACATACCAAACAACTGTGCAAAACACTGCACAAGATGGAGAAGAAATGACCTCAAGACATCATGGAGCGAACGTCCCACCATTTCCTCAAGTTTTGAAAGCAATCACTGCTCTCATGGGTAATGGGTAATGGGGAATGGGTAATGGGTAATGGGTAATGGGTAATGGGTAATGGTCTGGTCTTCTCCAGCAGATCCAGTGAGGGAGAATAACTCCCAAGAAATCCACAGGAATGTTCTCCTTTGGGAAATGCCCTTCAAAGGAGGGGAAGAGTTTCCAGACAGCCAAACTGGGAGAGACATGTGACATAGGCTGACCTCAGGTGGAACTAGTTCTATCATGTCTGAAAGGTGATATTCTTCTGCTGAGCTCAAATGTGGAGCATCTGTGTATCAGGGGAGCTGGTATAGGGGGATAACTCTACCATGGAATGCAGTCATTAGCTTAGGACCCAGATAATGACCAGTCATTATCTCTTATTGATCCAACATTATGACTTTATATATGTTCATAATTATCATTCATACCATTAAGTATAAGGTACAGCAATGGACTTGGAACTGACCTGGAAGTCTCCTCCCTGAAGACTAGCTCTCATACTTCTAGAGGATACAATGCAAGCTGCTGAGAGAAAAATCAATCAATGGTCCAGTCCCAGCCCTAAAACCTAATAACCACAAAAATGACCAGAACAACAAACAATAGTGGTACAGTAGTGGCACTTTTATCTTGGGGGTAATCAACAGTTATCTAATTGGACTTAAAGCCCTCTCAATGGGAGAGAGCTTATGTGTGGCACTGTAAACAGCCAAAAGCACATGACTGGAGATGTCATAGATCCTAGAGAAAAACCTATCTCTGTCATATCTCTCTAGACATGTAATTTCCTACTATATGCTAAAGATGGGTCCTTATATTTACAGACAAGTATACCATTCATCACTCATCAAAGAAGCTTTTTTGCAACAGATAGAGGCTATTACAAAGTTCTACAACTGGTCATACACAGAGAATATGTGTCTGAGAAATGCCCAGCCCTAAGTCACACATCTACAGTGGAATCTCTACACATAAAGCTCATGGAACATAGTGGAACGGGGAGTAGAGAGTACTAATCCATCCCTCAACTCTCACCTGTGAAGCTTCCTCATGCAGCAGAATGTGATACAAACAGATGGTCACAACTGGCCAAGGTGTAAAGAATATGAAGAGGGCATGTCCCTGAATAGGCCTCCTATATTAAAACTCACCTACCTATGATTCAGGGACCACTGCATCAGACAGGGCAAAAAGATTGTAAGAGCCAGGGTTGGTGCATGAACATAAGGAAACAGCCTTCCAGGCCTCTGGAACCTTGCTCATATAATAACTTAGAGCAGTGGTGTCAGCATGCACAAGACTCATGCAGACTCAATAAGACAAAAACCAAGCATAGAACTGGGGAAATGGGCAGCAGGCCCCAACCTTAGCCAAGGAACTTTGGCAACTGATTAGTGTGGGTGAGGGAGAGTAGGTCTTCCTTAAAGGAGTGACTCTAGATAGGCTGACTAGACTCCAGTAAATGAACCTGCACCAAGGGACATCTGGGTACAAAAGCTTGACTCAATAGGCCTTAACGTATATGACAGAATCCATGAAATCCAGTGGGGGAAGGGGTCTAAATATGATTAAGAGTCTATGAAATTCAGGCTGGAGAGATGGCTCAGCAGTTAAGAGAACTGACTGCTCTTGCAGAGGACCCAGGTTTGATTCCCAGCACCCACATGGCGGCTACGAACTGTCCTTAACTCCTGTTCCAGGGGAATCCGAAGCCCTCTTCTGACTTCCACAGGATTGCACGACATGGGTGGACTCACATACATGCAAGCAATACATTCATACACATAAAATGAGGATGATAAATAAAATATTTTTAAAAGATTATATGAAATTCACAAAAATTCAATAAAAATAAGCAATAAAAATAATTTAAAATGAGGTTCTGGGGGGAAAAGGTAACAAACTATCATCTCAGCCTCTGTCATTTATAATGTACAATCAGTTATGGACAACAACAGACTACACCTTAACTTATATAAGTACAGGCTATGATGTTCACACAACAATGCAATTGCCTAATGACATAGTCCCAATGTCAAGCGATGCACAACTGTCATTTGTTTCACAGGGAACAGAAAGGAAGAATATGAGGAAGAAGAGAAGGAAAATAAGTCTAAGAAAATCTTGCTTTAACAAAATAAAGAACTACTTGGTGACTCACATGTTGCATTAATGGTTAGAAAAAAATTATTGTCTCTAAATTATCTGAGATCAGAAAATGATATATTTTTATATGCTCAACTATTTTTCCTAAATAACACAAAGAAAAATCCCAAATGTAGCCCTCCTTGAGGGATGAAGAGCGCTGACTTAATGGAACACTAATTTTTATTATGTATCAAGTTAATACCAATTTTCAGCAATTAAGGAAAAAACTAAGGACCTGGAACTCAAGAGTAAATATTCTGAGATAACAGGAATGACTGAGAAGGAGCTAAAGGGTCAGTGCTGGCTCCTCCCACTCTTAACTTGTTTCAGTTCAGGCTACTGAATGATTTCCATATGGAAGGAGGTCAGTAAAGGCATCTTTTCACTGAGGTTCATTAGTCTCTGTGTTATGATTTATGATCAACACTGTGTTTTTAATTAGAACTTATAGTCAGTTGGGATATTATTCAACTTCTTTTATTCTGGTAAAAATTTTGACCAAGAGTGTTGGGGACCCCTGCTGTGAAGTCGTAGTCTCTCCATGTCTGGGTGGCCCACGGGCTCGGTTTTCATATGCAGATGAATCCTTTGAGCAGAGTACCTGGCATCTTCCTAACTCTCCTTTTGAAGTGCCCGCCACAAATGCCCTAACATAAACATGGCCTCTGGCTCTAGGAATACCATGCTTTCCTGTGTGATTTTTCAGGTAGTCAGTGGTCTGGCAGCATGGCAGAAACCCACTTCCTTCCATATGCAAATAGAATGTCTCACAAAGTATCTATCAGCCAAAGCTTTTACCACTACCCCCATGGTATAAATATCCTAGTCTTCTCTCAATAATTTGGAGCTAGAAGCGGAGCTGGAGCTAGAGCAGGAACTGGGTCACTGAGACTTGGAATAAAGAGCTGTACCACAGAATCTGACTGAGCTGTCTGTGTCTCCTGCCTGCAATCTAGTCTCCCCGGGGGGCAGCATTCCTCCGGCACCGGCTCACGGATCCCAGCTTCAGCCGCCTCGTGCTCTCCCACGTGATCCAGTGGCCAGTGGATCTCACATCAAGAGGAAAGCACACGGTGGAAATTAAGGCGGTACATGGCTGGACAACGCTCCAGCAGCAGAGACCCACAGAGACAAGGAGAAGCCGGCGGGGCCAGACCCGCCTTCTTCCAGGGCCCACGGCTGAGACCAACGGACCGATCCCCACACCAGGGCCCACGGCTGAGACCAACGGACCGATCCCCACACCGCAACTCTCCAGTTGTGCCCGCGCACACCACGCCAGGGCGCCCAGCGCGCGTGCCATACAAGAGACAAAATTCAGTTCTTTGATATCCTTTGGGCCTGATGCCACATTGACTTATTTCAATGCCTTGATAAATACCATTTCAACACAGTAACCACTCAAATGCAAATGTCCATGTCCTCTTCTCTGTTTAACCTCACTTTTCCCAGACAAGTGATCCTCTTCTTTCCTCTACTGATTCTCTACTGTGATTCCTAATGAACCATGCCCTAGAATTGATTTAAACCCAGTAGGAAGAGTCTGAATCACTCTCTGGATGCACAGAGGAAGTCCTTGGTTATTTGGGTCTCAGTAACAATATCCTGAGACCACTGCCCAGTGAGCAGACCTGGGTCTCCTAGTTCCTATCACTCTCTGAACCACAATCCTTACAAGTCCTGCTTTGAGGCAAGAGGGCCTTAGAGTTAAGCTAAGAGGGGAAAATGTACAAGTAAGAGAAGCAGACCTGGGTAGAAAGAGTCCCAATTCAAGATCAACCTGAATGAAATAGTCCAACGGCCCAAATAATACCATCTCTAGTGTCACCTACATAGTTGACAAGCAGGGGATCAAGTGGTGGGCTTCAACAGCAGAGCTCTTTTGACTGAGATGAGCATCCAAGGTAGGTAGTTGGCAGCTCTGATCACAGAGGAGATGGGAGATTGCAGATAGGATCAGTGCCCAAGGAAGACGACTTGCCAAGAAGTTTTAGGAACTAAAGAAGCAGTTTAGCAGAAGTCCAAGACCCAGTGACAGAAGAGGGATACATGTAATTGCAGTTTCGCTGGCCCCAGCTCCTGGCTGTGAACCTGAACTTACTGTATCACCCATAGTTTGGGCACTGACAACTAAGACTAGCTACAGATTTCAAGTGACAAAGATGCATTCATTTGCCAGAAAAGGTAGTATTAACAAGCAGCATCCTTCCAGAACAAGAACACAGGATACAACTCCCCAACCCACTTGTTTCTAGAAAATGACTCCCCAACCAACTTGTTTCTAGGAAACCAGTCTATACTGAGCCCCCACTTAAGTCGGACACTTATAATAAGCCCTTCCCTAATTAGCCAGTCTACACTGAAACATACATTTCTACTTTAACTTTCAACAAACATATATGAAAAATAATTGTGCTTTAAGACCTCAAAAGATTTATAATCTAATGACACATTGAAATATGTATTATGGGGGCTGGATAGATGGCTCAGTAGTTAGGAGTTCATTATACTCTTGCAAAGGGCCTGAGTTGAGTTCCCAGAACCCATGGTGGGCAACTTACAACTGCCTGTAACTCTAGCTCCAGAGGGTCTGTAGCCCTCTTTGATCTGTACTGGTACCTGTACTCATGTACACATACCCACATAAATACACCCACATACACATAATTACAAATAAAATAAATATAAAACTAAGATGTATTTATGAAGATGTCATTGAGATGCTGCAAATTTGAATTATTTTTCTAGTGTCTAATATATATGTGTATATTTATACATATTATATATGTTTTATCTCCAATACCGAAATGTGAATTCCCTAGACAAAGGATTATTGCTTTTCTTCTACTGCTTTTGAAGTCTCACTATCAAACCTCATGACATTCACTATCATTCTTGGTGTATATGGGATGGACGGATAATGGATGGATTGGGTGGGTTAGTAGATAGACGAATAAATCAATGTTAGTGAGATTTTTCATATGTAAAATACTTCTGAAGTGGGATTTAAAAGCACCAGAGGTCAGGGCACAATGAAACCTAGAATTTTACAGTTGGAAGTTACTTTGGGCCCTATTTCTCATTCCACACATAAAGAAACTGATGGTCAGAGGAACTAGGTGACAAGTTATGCCACACCATTAGCAACTGACAATTACACAATTTTGAACTGATGGAGATACCATGGTTCTTTACTAGGTGATATCAAAAGTATAAAAATACAAGAATAACCTTTAATCCCAGCACTTGGGAGGCAGAGGCAGGTGAATTTCTGTAAGTTCAAGGCCAGCCTGATCTACATAGTGAGTTCCAGGCCAGCTGGGGCTACAGGGAGACCCTGTCTGAAAAAGATCAAAAAAAAAAAAAAAAAACAAAAAAAAAAACTTATGAAAAGAACCTCCCCCAAATTTATATATAAAATGAGACAACATTACTACACTGGGGCTAAAGGGAGACCCTGGCAAAAAAAAAAAAAAAAACAAAAAAACAATACTTTGAATAGTACCCATCCCATAGATTTAGATATACTGAGGTAAAATAATTCCCAATGTGTAACCAAGTCTCATATAAGCTCACTTTGGTATAGGAAATTCGCCTGCAAAGTATCCATTAGTTTCTATGAAGGACTAAAAGGGAGGGCAGGGTACAGAGTACAGGATAGAACTGCAATGAACGGTATGCCTTTGCATGGCTCTTTATCCTATTTACATTTATTATTTTTCAGAGGGCAACCACAAATTGCCATAGTCTGTAATCCCAACACATTAATAAGCACACCAAGAAAAATTTACCTCTCACCATTCTGTTTTAAAGACTTTACTCCATGGAAAACCAAGGACCACCAGCTGTTCACATCTGCAGGTAGTTTAACGAGGTTGCTTTCCTCTTACAAATGGGCTAAGCCGGCAAGAGTGATGGAGGTCAGCTGACAGCAAGGGGCACTGAGCGCACAGTAATGTGGGGATGGGGGATAATAGGAGTTTAGACAAACCACAGGGGTCAAGAGATGGAGAAGGAGCCAGCAAGAGACCATGGTAGAGAGAGAAAGTGCACAAAAGACAAAATGGTACATAACCAGACTTCATCTACTTTGTAACTTGGCCAGGGGTCAGCCAAACCTGGACTCTTACATGGCCCTGGGGACAAAGGACACTTGTCCAGCATGGCCTGGCCTGACACTGCCTCACCTTTTGTGCCTCACCCTGTCCCCACTCATTTAAATCCTACTCTCTGCGCCCTTGCTCTTTCTAAGGCCTTTTCAAATTCTAAATATTGTCAAATAGAACCTAAACTGCAACTATTTCTCTAGGCCTAATCTTGGGCTGTCAGCAAGTTCAGAGGGAAAAAAAAATCAATAAAGGGATTAGTTGCAAGTGACATTGCACATTACAGTAGCGGGCATTGCAGGCTCGCTGAAGGACTCACGGCTGCCTAATGTTATGCAACCATTAAAGATGATGACTTTTTATCAGAAAACCTCTCCTCACCTTCTGTCCCTCATAAAGAAGCAAGGTCTTATTTAATTTACAAAATAGTCATCACTCACAAACGTTATTCATTTTCCCACTTAGCATACTCCGTCACATATTCCCTAAGTCAGGTACCAACTTTGGCAGTGTTCTGGCATCGATATATGTCCTTTAGTCAAGAAAATTAGTTCTTAGATTATTGAGAGCTAAACTGGAAGAGGGTCTTTTCTTCCAAATTTCTAAGAAGCTAAGCACATTCTAGAAAGTGTATCTCAACTCTCAGCTCTCCAGTCTAAAGTCTTAATCTCTGGACTAGTGGTATCCAGTTACACCAGGACAGCCCAATCATCAACCAAGTAGACACCTTGCAGCACAGATACACCTGCACTGTCTGAGAGTCACTAATGGAGTGACTTCAACTAAACAGAATCCAGGTGAGAACTCAAAAGCAAGCAGCAAGAGGCTTTGGAGCAAAGAAACACCCACCCCCAGGAAGTGCACTCTCGCTCTTCTTAGGAAAGTCCACATGCCTTGGCCTCTGCCTAGAGGCCCTGATGCTTCCTAGACCAAATTCTAGCAAAGATACACTATGTGACTTTAGGGGCCACAGAAAATTATAAACAGAAAATTATAACTGAATATAACTCCAGGGGCTGGAAAGATGGCTCAGAAGTTAAGAGCACTGGCTACTCTTCCAGAGAACCTAGGTTCGAATCCCAGCACCCGCACCCACATGGTGGTTAACAACCATCCGTGACTACAGTTCCAGGGGATTTGACGCCTTCTTCTGGCCTCTGTGGGATTGCATGACACAAGTGCACTTGCATACATGCAGACAATACATACATATAAAATAATAAATAATAATAAGATATAATAAAAATAGAACTACAGCTAAAAGCTAGCAAACCCATAGTTGCCAGGAGATTGTCAGCTTCTATCAATGGACTCAGGATAAGTACCTAAGATTGCATGAGCCAGAACAACTTAGGGCCAGCTAGTGCTGGGATGCAGGGACAAGGAACCCACTCACCACTGAGGGCATCTGCACTACAGTAAAATGCAACACTTGACCTCATTATGATAACGTTACCAGTAACACACTAAGTAATGACAAGAACAAGGCATGTAAGATGGTACATGATTCTATAATCCCTTTATGAGTTATTTCCACTGTTTAATAGGAAGTTTAAGTAATCTGGAAAGTTAAACTTTGTAGCTCAGTTCTCATCTTAATAATTCTAGAACGGTAGTCAGGTGTTAGGACATTAATGTGGATGATGCTACAATGTATATGCTCCTACTGTCTCAGATAGATCATTTCTTTCTGATAATGAGTTGAAAGAGAGTGTACTCTAGATCTCTTCAGAGCCTATTCCCTCCATTCAGTCTGATTAGAAATGCTTTGTGATGGGAGAGTTGGCTGATGAGGAAGGTAGAGTCCACTGCTCATAGTTGCATGGTCTCTTCCATTTATGTGAGGTGGTACCAAACATGTGGCCAGGTTCTGTTGACCAGAGGTCTGTTTTGCCCTGAGCATGGATGTGATGGTTAATCTTGATTGCATGGAGAGGCACCTAAGAGATACTTATGAGTATGCTGTGAGAGTGTTTACAGAGATGACTAATGGTCAGGTGAATCAGCAAGTGGGGGGAAGACCCACCTTGAATGTCACTGGCACCACCCAAAAGTCCAGAGGCTTAGCTAGAACAAAAGCTGAAGTAGGAAGAAGACCACCAACATGGGCTTGCTGTCCTCTTGCCTCCCTCCAGCTGCCATGACATGAGCACCTTCCTCTGCCATGCTCACATGCCGCCATATCCTGCCTTGCTTCAAGCCCAAAGCAATGCGCCAACCGACCATGAACTGAAACCATGAGCACATAAATCCCTTAGGCCGTTCTCTTAAGTATTTTACCATAGTGATGAAGCAACTTATACAATGGAACTGAGGTAAAAGAAAGAACTAGAGGTGTGTCTGAGAACCAAGAGACCTGTCCTCAAATAGCTAATGTCTGATACAACGCTACACTGCAGGGCAGATGTAGACAATCAATTCAGCAAAGTAGACGACTTTGGAATCCTTTTCTCAGCATAAACTCTAAAAACTATTGTGAATTGATTGACATTGGCATTCAGAAAGAAATGATTCCAGGCCTAAGTCATTCTTAAGTGATCTCAAATTAGATTTACATTCTGTCAGGGTATCAAGTTTTTCTTTGATATCTTCATATCCTCAGTCATGACCACAGACCAATCTTTACAAACTGACTCAAATACCCACTCCTCGGTGAAGCCTTCTCCAGGCACTGGGTGGGGAAGGGAGTTGGAGACAGGGTGGCCAGAGAGTGACTGGTTCCATTCTGATAACACATGTTATATATTTTACTCATCCAACCCAATCAGGAAATGTCCAATTTGTGTCAGGCACAGTGCTAGGCACTGTGGACACAAATTCAAATATGACGTGACAAGTACTTCTACCCACTGAGCCACCTCGCTAGCCCCTAAACTTCAATAGTCTTATTAATGAGCACATGCACACACATGCACACACACACACACACTTCACAATACATTTGCATAGATCTATAATAATACTACAATGAATTATTTAACACACACACACACTTCACAATACATTTGCATAGATCTATAATAATACTACAATGAATTATTTAACACACACACACACTTCACAATACATTTGCATAGATCTATAATAATACTACAATGAATTATTTAACTAGGATTTAATGAGGAGAACAAAAGAATTGAGAATTACTAGTTTTACTCAGGCATGGAACTTACACATAATTATGTATAGCAAACCAGCAGCACCACACCATCTGCATCTCATCATCCTCTGAGCCTTCTACACCTCCTCCTCCAGTCCACGCAGCAGGTGGCAGTCCCTGAGCTCCTGTGTTCCTGCTGTGCCTTTTCCTGGCCCTACCTCAGCCAAGTCCTCAAGGTTGGCTTCTGAAGAGGCTTTGAAGCCACCTTTCCTCCTCAGCAAGTCCTGGACAAGCCCTACTTCCTGAGCACAAAAGGCCCTGAAATTCACTCTTATTCCTCTTCTGGGGACCCCTTCTCAGCCCTGGGTTCTCTACTGCATTGCAATATCCACCATTGTTTCACTGACATAACTCCAAGTTCAAATTAAACAACATTCCCTGACACTCTCATCACAAGTAGGGGCATGAAGTCTGGTACTTTCTATGTGACATTAATACCCCCCGCCCTGCCAGTGACAGCAAATCAGAGGTTTCCCTGTTGTTACTGTTGTTGCGTTTATTCTTTGAAAGTTTCATACATGTATATAATGTATTTTGATCATATCCACCCCTCGCTACCTCCTTTCCAGCTCCCCCCATTTAGACCCCACCACATCTCCCTCCCAAGTTCAAGTCCTTTTTAAAATTAATATACCTCCTGAGTCCAGTAAGTGCTGTCCATATGTGTAAGTGTGTGGGGCCATCCACTGGAGCATGGGTAGCCTACCAGCAGCCACATCCCCAAAGAAAGGTGACTCTCCCTCCCTCAACTGGTATCAGCAGCCAATAGCTTCTCTGCCAAGAATGGGGCCTCAGGATCCAGCCCCCCATCCATGCTGAAATGTTAACTAACTGCATTTTGTGTGGACAACCACAACTGCAACAGGTAACATGGGAAGCAGCTCTGTTGTGTTCAGAAGACAGTATTTCATAATCACCCCATCTTCCATCTCTTACATTCTTTCTACCCCATCTTCCTCCATGCTCCCTGAGAATTGGATGGTGGAAAGTTGATATTGATGACCCATGTACAGCTGAGCACTCAATAGACACTTATTCTCAGCACTCTGACTAGTTATGAATCTCTTTATTAACTACTACTGCAAAGGGAAGCTTCTCTGACCAAGATTGAGAGCAGGGTAAGTCCATAGATATAAATATAAATATTTAAAATGCAGTTTGTCAACATGACCATTTAATGGTGTGGGGACCTAAAGGCCCCACCTTGCATAGGTCCGAAAGGAAGTTACTGGGGGCATGGCCCGGCTTGCTTTGAAAGTCTGAAGAATACTTCCGCACTGCTGAGGAGTGCATGATCAGCAACCATCCTTAAGCTACACCCTCAGGGGGGAGGGGGGGAGTTCCAGGTGCCTTTATAAGCTCTGTAACACCTGCAGTAAATGAGTCCCTGATTGACTAGACTCCCTGTTGCATCTGAGTGTCCCCGGAACTGGGGGCAACATGGGCTGGCAAACAGCATGCTTACTCATCCCCAATCATCACTGCACTGGGGGTCGCTGGTTCGAATCCCCAGCAAATGGTGCAACAGTAGGTTACACACACACACACATACACACACACACACACACACACACACACTCACACAGATTGCAGAGTCCCTGTCTGCTGCTGGGAACTTAGTGGCAGTAATTGTAGAAAGAGTTGGGCTAAACAGATAACAGAGGACTTGAAAAGTAATCTGTTTACTCCATCAGTGATAGTTTGTTCTTGTTTCTCTTACAAAGCAATTGCATAATTTCTACTGCTGGATCCTTATAACAACCCAAAAGCAACTGGTGATCCCCATTACAAAGGAGCAGTAAGAGAAAGGCTCAGGCTATCATTTATCTCTGATCTCATCACTGATCACATCACAACTGAGAAGAACTCTACACTAAAAGAAATACGGTTCAATCAACCGTCAGAATATCACTGCAAGGAGCCCAAGAATGATTTCTTCTAGACAGAAGGGATTCTGTCTATTCGGGTCATGAAAATTAATGTACCCTTTGTTGATGGTCGGCAATAAATTGATACAATCATTTCAATGTGGCAATACCTATCAAGAACCAAGAAAATCTTTGACATGGTAATCACAGCCAGAAAATCTATACTAAAGACACACCCAAGAGAATTCTTAAGTTGCATGCAAAAAAAGTATAATGGCAAAACATTTAAAGGAAATACGCTAAAGGAAAGTCAAAGCAAAGAAATGTATACTGTATTGCACCTGTATGACAAATATACTTTGGTATACTTTTGAAAATAACTTATAATTTATGCAAAACAAATTATGTATTCATGTGGCCACAAGGTAGAGGGAACACAGGCTATTGCAAACAACTTGAGTTGGCAGGGAATTGTGGGTGATTTTTTTCTTGCTTATTTCAGAGTTGTATAAATATTGCAAAACACTATTGCCATGCCATGTAAAGTTTATTTTATTTTATTTTTTTTTTTTTTTTTCTTTTTGAGACAGGGCCTCTCTGTAGCCCCAGCTCTCCTGGAACTCACTACGTAGACAAGGCTGGCCTCGAACTCACAAAAATCCGCCTGCCTCTGCCTCCCAAGTGCTGGGATTAAAGGCATGCACCACCACGCCCGCCTGTAAAGATTTTTTTTTTTAACTAAAATGAGGGCTGGATAAGTGGTTCATCAGTTAAGAGTGTGCACTACTCTAAATTATTTATTTAAAATAAAATAAAGAACTAAATTGAATTTAGAATTACGTATTTAAATTTTATGAAAGTTTTGCTGTTTTCATACAATCTTATTTGATGGTATTCAGATCCCCTCCTCTACTCTCACCTCCCCTCACTGCCTCCTGCTCAATTTAATATACTCTCTAGATATATGACAGCCTCAGAGTCTGATTTGTGTCCCCAAATGTCCTTCAGTGTCAGTTAGGATTATATTCTTGAATCACTATATTACAAAGCATTGAAAAAGAATTTCAAAAACATTTAGCATATTTAATCATCTCATTCTCACTAACATTGTCATTCATTAAGACAATCTTTAGTAAGAGCAAAAGTTTCTGCATCATTAATAAGAATTAATTTTGTTAAAATATTTAAACTATCTATATTTAAATTTTTTAGTTTATAAAATTTATTTTTATCACTGCTTTTGGATACCTGTATATGTTTGTAATAACCACATGTACATCGTTTATAAGGACAGATGTCTTCACACATATACACATACACTGCAGAAAAAAAAAGAGTGTGCACTACTTTTGCAGAGGACCTGAGTTCAGTTCCCAGACCCACATCTGGTGGCTCACAACCACTTGTAACTCTGCTCCAGGGAAATCCAACATCTCTGGCCTCCATAAACATGGCATTCATATGCACATAACCACACAGGAACATAAATACACATAATTAAAAATATAATCTTTTTCAAAGTAAAACTAAAATGAAGGAGATGGTGCTAGAATCTCTAAAGTTTTAACAGCTCCCATAATCTCCATGAGACTTTAAAGCCAAAATGGGTGCCATTTCCATCTGAGTATCTTCAGAGTTGTTCTGCAAGTGATTGGACCTTAATAAATAGTAAAGAGCTACAACAAACAACCATGTAGATCATTCTCTGCTGATTCCTGGACCACTGGATCTGTCAGAGTTTGGATCACCCTGAGAACTCTGTATCTAGATATTAATTATATGAATTAGAGGTGTGAGGAAATATCTCGGATGAACCATTTTAAAGAAATAAAGCAGACCAAAATCTGAAGAGAGAGTTTGCTTGAAATTTTCTGTGTCTTTGATGCAATTAATTCCACAAATTATACTTCCCTGGGCCACATTCATGAACACAGAATAGCTTTAATTCCCATTCTCCAAGGTCTGGAGGCCTTCTCCAAGACAGAGCTCATCTCTGGATGGAAAGACCATGAAGTTTACATTAAATTCAAAGTCTCCAAGTCTGGAAAAATGGCTATGTGGGTAAAGGGCTTGCTGCGCAAACATGAGGACCTAAGTTCACACCCCAGCACTCAAATAAAAACCTGGGCATGGTGGCAAACACCTGTAATCACAACACTGGGAGGCAGAGATAGGAGGATTCAGGGGTTCACTGGCCTGCCAGTCTAGTCAGTGAGCATCACAATTAATAAGAGACCCTGTCTCAAAAATAAGGATAGAGGAAGATACCCATCATAGACCTCTGGCCTTCATAGGTGTTAGGGAAAGAGGAATTTACTGCTTGGTTGAATTTACTGCTTGTAACTAATTAACTCAACTGGAGACACAGGCATCCAGAGATAGGGGCAAGTGCTGCAGCCCCCGGAGCCTGACCTGTCTGATCTGTGTCATGTCATGTAGGCATGTCTGCTTACACAAGATAACAGGGAAGGGTCACGCCAGGCACATACCACCCATCCCTCCCCAATTGAGACACCTGAAGGGAGTTGTAACATTTTTTCTTGTTTTGAAGTTATTGGTTTGTGAAATGCTTGCTTTGAAACTATTGGTTGTATAAGCACGGGCTTTTGTGTAACGGTTGTGGGAGCCTACATAATCTTTACCTGAAGTTACCTCGGGGTTGGTTACTCCAACCAGGCCTGTGTGTCTTAGAAGGACGGTCGACCCCAGCTAGCTGGTTTAATAAAACTCTGCTTGATTTTTGCATCTCCATACTCGTGCATTTGTTCTCCTGAAGAGACCCACCGAGTCACGGACCCTAACAATAGGCCCATGAACAGGCACATGTACCAGCACATATAAATACATACACACACAAAATTTCAAGGTCACCACAAAGGTGACTTGAAATAAGAGTCAACCAAATTATACCGTCACAATATGAAACATCAGAGAGTCTAGAGGAGAAGGTGTAGTGAGGGCCTGGAGAGATAGTTCAGTCAGTGACAGGCGTGTTACACAAACTTGAGAGCTTGTGTTAGATCCCCAGCATCCATGAAAAAAACTGGTGCATGGCATGGGGGAAGTAGAGACAGAAGGATGCCTGGGGCTTGATGACCAACCAGTCTAGCTGAATCAGGGACTCTAGATTCAAAGAGAGACACATCTCAGAAAAGAAGAGAGAGAGCACTTGAGGAAGATACCCAATATCCTGGCCTATGTGTACACTTATACACACACACACACACACACACACACACAAAGATATAATGATCTAGCTAGGTAAATGGTCCATCTCTACCATGAGCAAATTATCCCCTTCTCTGGGAGTCAGAGTCTAATATCGGTCCTGGTCATTTCACAGAAATACCATGAAAATAAACCATATTAAGAAAAATTTATGTGAAAAAAAGTCTAGATGTTAAAGTGCTATTATAGAGGAGCTTTGCCACAGCAAGTTCTCAGAGCAAGTGGCTGAACAAAAGGGTGAAAGGAAGCCAAATGACAGATGATTTTTGCCGAAACGTAGAGGCAACTGTGAGATGAGGTGCTGGTCTATGCTCAGAGCAGCAGGGCATAGCTATTTCCCCAGCACACGATGGGAAGGCGTGCAGATTGCCCACAAATTGGCCTCCAGAGGAGGCCACCCTCAGTGCAGCCAGCCCAGGAACAACTGCATTCTTTGTCAGGGGCTTTAATGGGGAGCAGCCTCAGATTTGGGATACAGCTACACTTGCATTTATTACTTATGCATTGGGGGACAGCACAGGCATAAGCATTGTGCAAAATGTTTGCAGAGCACATGTCAAGTACTTTCTGCATCAAAAGGATGAAAATGAGCAATAGAAGTCAATGGCATAGACCAAGGCTCCCTGTATATGGTGACATGATTAAAGGCACAAATCTGCTTCAGAGTCGTCAATCCTAATAGAACCTGACCAGAAAGAAAGTGATGAACCGTCAGGGGCACCATGAGAGTCACACACACACTTGCAGCACCTCCTTGTGCGGGCTGACAGCTGAGGCTGTGGGGTACAGACATGGGGAGAAGAGCTCCCTGCATTGGAGCCACATGGAGTCATCCAGAGAAGCAAAGGATGCTGAGGGACACTGTGGGTAAAGAGACAATCTCTTAAACCCAGCATTGAAGGGCAAAATGTAGTATCCAGGAGACTGGGTGTACACACCCTCAGCACAGGACAAAGAGCCCAGAGTAGCTTTTGTGATGGAAACTCAGATTGTAGAAGTCAACACCTTCATTACTGATAAGACACTAGAGCCCAAAGAGGTTATGTGACTAGCTCTTGACTATAGGGCAAACTACTGGTTGTGACCTTTAACACTGTTGTTCTCCAAATATAGCATCTTGTGATAAGTATGGATCTGGTCATTAACACTAGACTGGGAGGAAACTGTGTGTTCCAAGGTACCCATACAATGACAAGGAAGGGGAATGGGTACTTGTTAGGAGCACTTGTTGGGACCAAGACTCTGGAAGTGAAACCGGGTTCAGATCTGAGCACACTGACCCCGGCTATAATTACAGGGCTTGGATTCCAATTGCAGGCGTACAAACTGCTCCTGGTTCTTTGTGTTCATCTTTCAAAACTGTAACTTATGATCTAACCCTTGGCTCCTGGAGCTACTTTTTAATCCTCTGAGGGAGCATGTGGCACACAATAAATAGATGAGGCTGGGCGGGTTCTGGACCTTTCCTGTGGGTCTTCTGGAAGTCAGCCCTTGACATATGTGGAGTTATTCTTTCTCAGACACTCCTGTTGACAGATAATCCAGGGTAGCTCTGATCTTTGCAAAGCCTCTCGCCCACCCAACTCTCATGGTGGTTTCTAAAAGCACTGCCTTCCCTTCATGGATTCAATGTTTAAAAGAAAGCAAACATCTCAAATACTTTTGAATGGATGTGTGTTGCTTCCAGCAGTGTGTCCTGGATGTGAGCCCTCCAATGGTGTCCCTCCCCTGGAATTCAGAGGCAGGGAGGAAAGCTGATTGTGCAATGACCAAGTACTCCCAGCAAGACTCTTCTTCCCTGGTGGCCTAATGCTTCTGGTTGCCATCTGTGTTTCTCATTGTCCTAGGATCCAGTGTGACCCCTTAAAAGCAGCATGGAACTTGTCAGAGGAGACACCACACAGTCCTATCTACTATAGGTCTAACAGCCCAGATCTTAACTATAGTGATTGTGGCAGACACTGCTGACTGTCTTTAAATACCCAGCTTGCTTCCTCTTCCTTCCTAACAGCATCTCAATTTTTAGGTAGCTAAGCTTATTGCTTCCTTAGTGGAGAAAAAAGAAACCCTAAGTTTCTCAGCCTCATTTATAGCTAACCACATAACAACTGACTAGTTGTGGTACCTCACTATGTGTCAAGAACAGGGGTAAGCATTTCATGTACATAAGCTCCTAATATAACCGTATTGAGAGACACAGTCATATCCTCCTGCCCCCGACCCTTACAGAGCAAACTACGACTCAGACAAATGAAGCAATTTCCCCAATTCATACCATTGAAGTGTATGAGAGCTCACATCTGGGGTCTGAACTCAAGCAGCCTGAGCCAGCCAAAACTCTTCACCACTTACTACATGACAAATCCCAGCCATGAAAGCAGAAGTTCAATAGAACTTCCAGGATTGGACCTAAAATAAAAAAGGGATAAAGGAGGTGTTTCTTTCCCTTTCTCTAGTGTATGAGCCAAACTTAGAGACTGGCTTCTAACCAAGAGAGTCTATAAAGGGAAGTGGAGTCATGTGATGGTGGCAAAATCCTGAAGATGCCATCTAAACTAAGCAATGGAGGCCTCCATTCCAGGAACAAGTCATGATGTTACGCATCCCCAGCATGACACAACGTAACACAAATATCTTCTGTGCAGTTCTTCCCCAAAACCCACAACTCATAACCCAGTCTAATCATGAGAGACCATCGCCTAACCTACACTGAGGAACTTTCTACACAGTACATGACCTGTGCTATATCAAGGTCACGATAGAGAAATTATCAGATTCAAGAAGACTGAGGAACAATGATAAGTAAATGCAAACTGGGGTTCAGGATTGGATCCTGAGATCAAAAAGGGATTCTAGTATAAAAACACAAAATCCTAATAAAGACCCCAGCTAGGCCACGCTATGGTGCCATTGTTAATGTCTTTGTTTTGCTCAATGCACTGTGGTTATGTAACATGTAAATGAAGGATATATGGTAATTCTATACTAGCTTTACAATTGTTCTATAAATCAAAAAGTATTTCAAAGTAACATGTTTTTCCAAAAGGAGGAGATAAGTGTTTTTCTCCTCTCTTTATTAACATAATGGAGATTGCTGGCGCTCCAAAAACCATTTTGATAGATGATTCAAATTTGAGATCACCTTGAGGATTAAGCGCGACCTGAAAATGGTAGAACAGAAAGCTGGAAGCCTGACTGTCTGTCTAGTGATACTCATGGCCACACTGTCATCCCTAGGCTCCTGGTTCTAGAGCTCTCTTCATGCGGGAAAGAGATAAGCACTACTTTATGTAGCAGTCACTTATTTGAGAATATATTATTCACTGCAGGCCAAATGTATGTGTGTGTACACATATGTGTGGAGGACAGAGGACAACCTCAGGTGTCATTCCTCAGAAGCCATTCACCTTGTTTTTCGAGACAGGGTTTCTCACTGACCTGAGGCTCACTAATTTAAGCTAGGATGTCTGGCCAGGAAGCCCTAGAGATCCACCTATCTCTGCCTCCCCAGTGCTAAGATTACAAGCACATGCCATCACACTCAGCTTTTTGACAAGGTTTCTGGTGATTGAACTCAGTCCTCATACTTGCATGGGAAGCCTTTACCAATATCCCCAGGCTCCCAAATGAATCTTCATATAAATAGTGAAATCATATGTAATTTCTATCACTGTCCTAATTTGCTTTTCAATTGCTGTGATAAAGCACTCTGACAAAGCCAACTTGAGGAGGAAAGGGTTTATTTGGCTTACACATCCTAGTCACAGTTGATCCTTGAGGGGAGCCAGGGCAGGAACTCAGGGCAGGAACTGAAGCACAGACCATGGAGGAACACCGCTTATTGGCTTACTTCCCCTGGCTTTTGTTCAGCCTGCTTTCATATACACCTGCCCAGGAGTAGCACCACCCACAGTAGGCTGGGCCCTCCCAAATCACTCAGTCATCAAGAAAATGCCTCACATACATGCCTTCAGGCCAGTGTGATAGAGGAGATTCCCTCTTTCCAGGTAGGTCAAGTTGACAACTGGAGCTGTCCAGAACACTACCATAAAAATTGGATTCCCAGACTTGGAATTGGTCTTAGATTCGACCCAGTCCAACCCATCATTTTTAGCTTGAGTAGAACAAAAGAGATGAAGCAAACCCCCAGCTCCTGTCACCATCAGGAAGGAACCACAGACCCTCAAGTCCTGTCCTGGCCCAGTTAGCCTCCATCCGTGTGTCTCACTGATGGAGAACCCCACGAACCAGACCTGCAGCACTAAATCACAGAGGCAGGATGAGACACTATGGTACCCCTCTTTTCACTGTCACACTGAGCTGCCTATCTCTCCCTAATGATAGGATTTGATAGGAGTCTTATATTTTACACTTTTAAATCAATTACTGAACTCCACAACATATCTATAAATTACACCTTAATTCTGTATATTTCCTATTGTGAGTTCCATCAATAGAAGACAGTAGCATTTTTTAATTATGCTATTGTTATAGTTACTTAGTTTTTATTAAAGAGAAGGTGTATATTGGAAAATGTGTCATAGGGGATTATTTGTAGAGGAAAAATAAGGTTTCTGTAAGTATGATCACTGATTACCTAAAAATCCTGAGAAACACTCTTCTCTAGTCTGAGTTGTAGATGTGTAACTATAAAATTAGAGGCTTAGCTGGGATTTGATTGCCTCTGAGTTTCCTTCTAATCTAGTAATCTATAATTCCAAGCACCAAACTATCATTTGGTTTTCACTTATACAAAAAATGATTCTTCTAAATACCTATAAAGCTTACTGTCTACTACATGGAGAACATATACCTAGAGCAGACTGCATGAATGGCCCAGGTACAACTGTGTCACCTGACAACAGGGCTACATTCTGAGAAGCGCACCATTACACACTTTATGATTATATAAACATCCTAGAGTATCCTCAAACAAACCTAAATGGTACAGGGTGGTCAAGTGTCATGACCTTTTCTTTGTTGTGCATGTGTATGTGTTATGCATGTATGTGGTATATATGTATATTCATGCTCACATGTATATGAACATACATGTATGTAGAGGTTGACATTGAGTATCTTCCTTTATCGCTCTCCACTTTATTTACTGAGGCAAGGTCTCTCACTGAGCCTGGAGCTCTCTGACTCAGCAAGCCTAGTTACACAGCTTGCCCCAGAAATCCCCCGTCTCTGCCTCTCAAGAGCAGCTACCACACCTACCTGGCTTTTGTGTGGATGTGGTGCTGGGGATCTGAACTCCAGTCCTCACTGTTGCTCAGCAAGAGCTTTACCCACTGAGTCATCTCCCCTGCCCTAGTCATGACCTTTTGATTTAATTGATATATGGCAAGCACAGGATCAGTGTGACCCAGCACACTGTCTTCCAGTTAACTTTTTTAATAAGCAAAATGCATACCGTCTGAATAATGATTAAGTGCAGTAAATATGTAAACCAGTAACAGTCATTTCCTGCCATTGCCAAGAACTATATGCTCTCTATAATAATATGTGCTATGCTTCCAAACCCTGACAATGCAGGTCTGTTTACACAACATGTGAGCATTGCGTTGTGCTTCAATACTACCATGACATCACTAGGCAATAGAACTTTAGCTCCAGTATATTCTTATGGGACTGGCACAATGCATGCAGTCTATGGTTGCCTGATATATCACTGCAACTTTGGAGAACCTCTCACAGCTGAAGCAGAACCTACTTCCCCACTCCTTTAATCTAGGCTCAGAACTGGGAGTAGTTTGAACAACAACATATGGGAGTATATTGCTAATTTCTATTATCAATTTGATTGGATTAAGAAATATCTAGGGCACTAGTGAGCACACCTTTGGGTGTCTCTGTGAGGGTGTTTCCAGAGAGATTTAAGAAAGGAGGGAAGACCCATATTGAATGTGGGGGACACGATACCATAGGTTGGGATCCCAGGATGATTAATAACAGAAAGGGGGAAAGCCAGGAGAGCCACTAGCACTCCTCTTCCTCTACTTCCTGTTCATCACTCCAGGCCAAGCCACTCTGGTCACCATGCCTTCTCCACCAGGATGAACTTATTCCACTGAACTGTGAACCAAAATAAACTCTTTCTCCCTTAAATTGCTTCTTATCATGTACTTAGTCATAGTAACAAGAAAAGTAATTAATATAATAGGTGTAATGGCATGTCAGTTCCAAGCTTGGGCTTCAAGGCCAAGGAATCCCATGATTCCATACACACACACACACACACACACACACACACACACACACACACACGCTGTGTAAGAGATGATACGCTGCAGCTAGTTTGCTAGTCTGGAGGGAGATTAGAAGCACACAAGGAACCATCTAAGAACTAAGGTGCCCAGGCAAGCCCCTAAGAGCCCCATAGGCATAGGAATGGGTCCAGCCAGTCAGCAGAGCTCATAGGCAGGACCAGAACAAATCCATAGCACCCTGAAGGCATGGGAGAAACAGTATTTAAGACACTGAAGTTTTGTGGTTGGTTGTTTTGCAGCAAACACTAGCTAATACACTCTCTTAAAATCTCAGCTTTAGAGGAGATGTATTTAGGGAAAAACTAGCTATATGCATTTGGCACAAAATTTTCTACAGGAAATGGACTGGATTTAATTTGCTAGTAAAGTGATGGATTCATATCATATTCACAATTAACCCTTGGCCCTCAAATAGGTAAGAAGTCTGCCTTCATTCATGGTCACTTTCTTGAGCTGTATTTTCCACATCATGAGAGTTGGGTACTAGTGATCTACACAATAGCCCCTTTTAAATTTTATTAATTTTTTTAACTTATGTATATGAATGTTTTGCCTGCATTTATGTAAGTGCACCTCTGCATGCAAAAAGGGAATCAGATTCCCTGAAACTGGAGTTACAGACAGTTGTTAGTTACCATGTGGGTCCTGGAAACCCAACTCGGGTCATCTGCAAGAGAAACCAGTGCTCTTAACTACTGGCCCATCTCCAGTTCCACAAAATCATGATTTGAAAATCATTTATTACAGTTCCCATCTTCAGCAGTGACTGAATCCAAGAAAATGTTTCCTATTTTGATTAATGAAATGCAACACTCATATTGGTACCATGGGAATGATAAGATCCTTTTCTAACTGCACACTGGTGAAAAACCAAATTACACGTCAGCATCCTACTGTGGGCTGGATATTCCTTTATCCCCATAGGCAATGGTGGAAAGAAGAAAATGCATGAGTCGGGCTCATTTTGCTTCTTTTTAAAATACTCTACAAATGCTCATTAAGCATTGATTGCTCCATGCAAACACTGTTCAGGTGCCAGGCATGGGCATGGGCAGAGGCCAACCCAGAAAAGCCCAGGGTGTAGCACATGCCAGCAACAGGGCAGCCAAGGTGCCAGGAGGCCCTGCAGGGGCCAAAGGACAGTCAGGCCACAGAGCCCAGGGGCAGCTGAGGGATGTTAAACAGGAACAGAACAAGGTGAGAGGCAAGTGGCTGGAGAGAAAGGGCAGGACCACAGTGGGAGGCAGCTACAGCACACGAGGCATCATAGCACACCAGGCTCCAAAAGGACAGGGTTTCCTGCCCCTGTTCCAGGCTTCTCTGTGGTTGCTGTGGGAAAAGGGGAATCCTTGGGGAGCTGGCCAACCCTGCAGGTGAGCAAAGGCAGCCCTGACATCTGATTTCAGGGCAGCTGAAGAATCATCTCCTGGCAAGGGATTTTTGGCTGCTGAGCAGAGGACAGATTCCTCCTTTTCTACCCTGTAAGTGTACATAAACACACACTCTCTCTCTCTCTCTCTCTCTCTCTCTCTCTCTCTCTCTCTCTGCCCTCCATCACAGACATTCAACACACATTCATCCTCTCTCACACACAGACATACCCCCACATGAAACATATACCCATGGGGCTAGAGAGATGCTCTGTAGTTAAAAGCATTTGCTGCTCTTGCAGAGGACCAGGTTCAGTTCCCAGGACCCACATGGTGGCTCACGACCATCTGTAACTCCAGTTCCAGAGGATCCAATGCCCTCTTCTGGCCTCCATGGGCACTGCATGCATGTGATACACATACCTACATAGAGGCACATGAAATAAAAATAAATCTAAGAAACAATACACACTCATCCTCACAATCACAGAGACACACAAACATAACATGGATTAAAATGAAATGTCTTCCACAAGTTCGTGTTTTGAATGCTTGGGCCCCAGCTGGAAGCAGTATCTGGGGAGACTGTGGAAACCTCAGGATGGGTGGGGCTAGCTGGAGGTGGTAGCTCATTGGGCAGCCCCTTGGATATCTGTTATCCCTGGCTTCTCTCTGCCTCCTCTCAGCCATGATGAACTGGAACTCCTGAAACTGTGAGCTAAAAAGAATCCTTCTCTCCCTCAAGTTGTTCTATCAGGTGATATAGTCACAATGACTTGACAGTAACAAATACACCTTATCTTTTCACACTCACATACTTTCATAACACACATTCTCTCACACACTCTGACACCCATGTTTGTACATGAAATCATATACATGTCACATATTCTCACTACATACAACACATGCACAACATACTTACACTTTTTCACTTATACTCTCATACGAACTCATACAACACACAGTGTCACATAAAGCACTTGCACACAGGCACGCACACCCTCTTGCTCTGTCCTAAGTACTCTATCACACACAGTTGTCAGGCCCTGTCTAACTTACCCAGACCCAGGCTGGGCAGGGCATCTGGCCAACTGAAGCTGCCACTGCCAGCCTTCAACCCTCCCCCCATGGCCAAGGCCATCCTGCCCATGGCCACCAAGTCATCTTTATAAAGCTCAGCTTCTGTCTCATCACTCTCTGAGAAGCCCCTGACTCCCCAGGATGACAGAATACAGGTCATGCCCTAAATACACGCTCCAGGTCTCTGTGCTTTACAGCTCTGACTGTTCCTACCTGATCATCCGCCACATCCCATGGCCTGCTCCACCCTAACCTCCACGTCCACAACTCTGGCTCAGCTCCTATGTCACCAGCTAGGCCTTTTCCCACCTGTCAGAACCCTCCATATTTCCCACCTCATCTTCAACATGGCCTTGGTGTGCTCTTCTCGATCTCTTTGGCTAACAGCACCACTCCAGTCCTCAAGCCCTCTCTGGCCACTTGCCGCCACTGTCATTCTCTGTGGCCTGGCCACTTGCATCTTTATCACATCAGAGTGAAAGCGCTATAGGGCAAATCCTAGGCTTTATTATCTACAAAATTTTCTGCCCACTCCCTGATGCCTGAAACATGAAAGAAATCCAATAAAAAATGTGTTGGAGTCAAAGTCAGTAATTTAATCTCTGTGAAGGTCAATCAAATTTGTCCCACATCAAGCCAGCTTCTATAGCTAAGCTCAGCAGACTGGACCAGACATCAAGACTGATCCAACCTAACTCAGACACATTACATGAGGAAAACAGCCATGCACACATACCCTCACAGCCAACCAAAACATGTACACTGAAAACATCCTCAACTAGCAGCCGCTGAGCACTGTTACCTGGTAAGCACTGTCCCAACCATAGCGTGCAGATCAGAGACACAGACAATACCATCATCCCTAAGACTGATGAGACTATAAAAGCTGAAGGTGAGAGGGGTAAAAAGCAATAGGGATGGAGAAGGGTACAGTGGGAAGTAAGACCTTACCCCACCCGACTCCCAACACCCCACACCACAGTGGAAGACACCAGAAAGCACCAGCCATGCACATTTTCTTCTAGGAAAAGAGATGATTAGGCCAGTAAGGCAGCAAATGCAAATAAGCCTGGAGCCTTCAAAAAGGGACACTAATCAGGAAGGGATCAATGCTCCAGATCATGTGGAGAACTACAGGCTGTGAGAAGTGAAGGTTTTTAAACTGTGGTAAGATATACATAACTAACATTTACTACCTTAACCACTTTAGGTGTACAGACCGGTGGTAAGTTCATTCACTTTGTGGTGAAATTGATCTCCAGCACTATTTTTATTTTGTAAAACTGGAACTTTACACTGACTAAACAATAGGCCCCCATTCCCTCCTCCCCAGAACCACCATTTTACTTTCTGTGTCTATGACTCTGTCTACTCTAAATGGAACAAATATTCACTTCATATAAGTAGGCTCATAGAGTATTTGTAGCCAGGCATGGTAGTGCATGCCTGTAATTCCAGTACTCAAGAGGTTGAGGCAGGAGGAAATCCACACGTTTGAAGTCAGCCTGAGCTACATAGTGAACTCAAGGCTAGTCTGGGCTACAGAGTGAGACCCTGTCTCAAAAACAACAAAAGAAGTGTTTGTCTTTTTCCAACTGGCTTATCACACTTAGCACGCATCCAAAGCTCATCTCTTCATCTATGCTGTAACATCGGAATTTCTTTTTTATCCCATTGTGTATACACAGTACATACATTTATTCACTCATCCATCTATAAGCACTTGCACTGCTACTGTACACATGAGTATGCAAATAGCTCTTAAAGGCCCTGCCTTTGATTCTTTGGGGTAAGTACCCAGAAATGGAATCACTGCATCATATGGTGCCCCTATGTTTGGTTTTTTGAGAAGCTATCACATTCTTCCCAGAGTGGAGAAAAATTGGAGCCCATTTGGGGGTTTAGAATGAAAGGGTGACATAATTTTGTTTATATTTTTAAAACATTATAGGGAACAAGAGGAGCTGCGGGAAGACTGCTGCAGCTAGAAGGTCACTGTGAGAGCTCTGAAAAGAGATAGTGGGGAGGTACAGTGGGAATGGGGGGTGGTCAGGAGAGGCACATGATTAGCACCGGAAAGGGGAGGGACAGTGGAGGGAAGATTTGGAGGGGGGCATTGAAGCGCATTCTTTGGTCTGAGCCCCTGGATGAATGATGATGTCACCCACAGAGATGGAGTAGAGCCAGGGATATAAATATCTTTAAACAGTTTACAAAGGGTGCCCAAACCCTGTCAAAGCTCTTACCTACTTTGCTTGTCCTTTCCATCTCCAAACTTTTTATAACCCTAAATTTCAATTTAGCCTTCATCTCTCAGACCTCCCTGACTCCTCAGGTCACCCTCAGGCCCAAGCTCTAGGAAGCAAGAAAGCAATCACGTGCCTAGAACTTACTGGCAGGGATGCCCGCTTCGGCAGGAAGTTGGAGCACACTCATCTCCAGAGGCCTCAGAGCTGGCCAATCAGTGGTCTAGCAGCTTATCAGCAGCTCCACAGGCTCTGCAGGGTCACCTGAGACCACATCACCAGAGCCAGGCTCTAGCAGAGTGACCTTGTCCACAGGTCTGGCCTCTTATCTCACAGTCCCTGTGAGTCCTGTTTGTCCTGCTGGTCCTCTTGTCCTTGTCATGTTTTTTAAAGGAAAGCTTTGAGGAGGCTGGGATTCATTTTTTAAAAACATTCAGCAAGGACTTACTAAACACCTAGCATGTTCTTAGCAATGGAAGGGCGAGAGATAGGTCACACCTGGACGGTGCCCTTGAAGAGCTATCGGCACAGGCATCCATCGACAATATGAGGCCACGCGAGGTTACATACCAAATAGTAAGGAAAAGGAGATGATGTGAATTGATATCTTTTCGCAAAAGAAAGTGGGACTTGGACCGGCCTTCAAGGAAAAGCACAATTTGAGCAGAGAGGAGGGAAGAGGAGACACCAAGGAGGGTACAGTGCCTCTTTAAAGGCACAGAAATAGAAAAAAGCAAAGCACTGGGGAAGGACAGCAAGAAGCAGGGAGGAGGAACAGGAAGAGAACGATGTGGCATCCAGCTGTGAGAGATACAAGTCAGAGCCGAATAAGGAGGAGTAGACTTAATGCGCACAATGTGCCGTGCTACATGCTTAAGCTTCGTAGATATTATTTCACTCAGCGGCCACATCCACCTGTGAGGGGTGAGAATGGGACGCTTAGGCCTATTCCACACCTGTGCAACTGAGGCTTTGATGCAAGTAAAAGTTTTTCAACAGCTGGGCAGATGGTTGAGTTGATAAAATACTTGTCTTACAAGCAAAAGAACCTGAGTTTGATCCCCAGAACCCATATTTTAAAAGTAGGGTGTGGTGGTGTACCTTTGTAATTTCAGCTTGTCGAGGGGGAGAAAGGAGAGGCGAGATCCCTGGGGCTCACCGGCCTGCCAGCCTAGCCTCCTTAGCAAGTTCCAAGCCAGAGAGAAACCTGTCTCATGAAAAAGGAGACAGCAGCTAAGGAACAGCACCCAAGGTTGTTTTCTGACCTCCACATGTGCACAAAGCGGGGGGGGAAGGGACAGAGGGAGGGAGCGAGGGACAGAGGGAGGGAGGAGAGAGAGAGAGAGTTTTCAGGTAAGATTTGTAGCTCTAGGACCTGACCTCCTGCAATTAAGCAGCAGCAGGATTTACTAAACATGGCCACAGCCCCCCTCCCTGGGTTGTTACTGCTGCTACTATTGTTAGGTCTTTTGGTGCTGTTTGCTTATTAGTTGGTTGATATGTGTGCAGGACAGAGGAAGTCTATTCTGCACTCTTTGCCTATGCTAGTCTATAAAGTATAGAGGACTCTCCTAGGACCACAGCATGACTGCAGGAAATGTGCTGTCCACTCTAGTAGACAGAACAACTATTCTGAGCTCTTCAGTCTCCTGTCCTCAGAGTCACCATGTGACTTTGCAGTCTGTGTTATAAGAAGTGGAGCACAAGTTGCTGTCCAGGGATGTGTGGCTTGGCCAAGTGGCTTTTTTGTCATGGCCCAAAGAAAATGGACAGGAGTAACTGAAAGCTGCAACTCTACACAGACCAGGAAGCACTGTGTTTCCTTTTGTGATTAAGAGAACAAGTTCAGGGTCATCCGATGGCACCTGAAAACAAAGACCAAAAGCCATATGGAATCAACCTGAACCCCAACTATAGCTGGAAGCCAGCTTGGATGCACAACAGTCAACATGTCCTGGCTATGAATCACTAATCTACCCTGATCCCCTCACTTTGCAATAGACATATCTGAGGCCCAGACTAGAAGAATGGTCTGCTGGAACCTTACAACCAGAGGAAATCAGCCTCCCAGGTCCTAATCCACTGCTTCTTCACTGGACCACCCAATCCCATCAAAAGAATTCTCTGCAGGCTGCAATAAAATAGAGGAAGTCTGAGATGCCAACCAAGTAAGCAATTGGGTAGAACAGATGTAGTCAAAGGCAAACAAATGCAGTCAAGAGAACCTGGATAATCCCTCCATAATTCAGAGTCGATCTGGGAGTTCCTGTTGATTTCCCAGGTGGACCTCTGTATCCAGCTGATACCCCCAGGGACATCAGAGCTGAATCTATTCAACCCATCATCTCTCAAGGTGTTGCTCTCTTGTCCGTAAGAAGTGTGGCTAGATATTTTTCCCTTTTGGAATTTGTGTGTTATTAATAGGTTCTACGTTACTCAAAAATAACAGTTCTTTCCCCCAGTGACTTTGTGTGTTCTCTGCTTTGCACAGATCATGAGTTAGACTGAACAGTACCTTAGAAATGTTATTCCTATAAATATTGCTGTCATTGAAAGATCTGTAGACTCATAGGATGTTAAGGTTGGAAGAGAATTTATAGACCATCTAACCTCATCATTTTACAGCTCCTACTGAGACCCATGGAGGGTAGTTGATCTGGAGACCACGTAGCTAGTTAGTAGCATGGCAATCAGTACCCTGGGAGAGATTAGCAGAACCATTCTAGAAATGAGCAATGAGCTCTTCTGCTTAAGAGAGACTTTGAAAATGGGTCACTCCATATCTATTAAGATGCCCAGTGCCAGATTCCTGCTTTCCCATAGGCTTTGAAGAGGCTGAATAACAAGTAGAAAATGACCCCAGTTGGGAAGAAACTGAGCACCCCCCAGCCCCCAAGAGCAGTCAGTAGGCTGCCAGGGCTCCTGGTGCCTCAGGCTGAGACTTGTTCCACAAAGCAGAACTCTCCTTTAGATATACAAATCAGGACCCCTGGAAGGTACGGCTGGTGGCATACAGGAACTAGCTCATGCCTACTCCTGAGCACCAAGAAGTGAATTTTGTGATCCACTTGTTAATTGTTGTGGCATGGGGCAAAGTCAGCCCTGGTAAGAGTTTCATACTGCAGAAATGGAAAGCTCGCTACTATTTGAAGGCATTATTTTTGTTGCTTCCAAAGAGCCAGTTTACCAACACATCTTGGGCTGTTGTCTCTCCCCCATGGACTGATGGACTACCTTTAAGCTAAGAAAAGCCTTCCCAGGCTACGGGTGTCTCGGTAGAGTACTTTTCTAGCAGATATGAGGCCCTGGTACCCCATAAATTGGGTACAGAGGTGCACACCTGTAATACCAGCATTTGGGAGATAGACACAGATAATTTTAAGGTTCAAGGTCAGACTCTGAAAAAAAAAAAGAAGCCCCACAGATAGAGATATTCAAAGAGAGGATGGGAACAGAATTGTCAAGGATAAAAGAACTTCCCCTCAGAAACCTATCAACAAGAACACAATGAGGTTTGTCCTTGGGCAATGGGTACTGATTCATATCTGCCTAATGTGGGCTCTCAAGACTCCATATCCGCAGAATCTCAGTGTCCTGTCTTCAGCCCTGGATCACCAGCACCGTGGCCTCTCGGACCTCTCTAGGTTGACCGAGTGGGGACAACTCTGCACAGGACTGAAAGGAAAAAACAATAAAGACAAAACTGGAAAATTTGACTATATGGAAATTTTAAACTTCCATATGTTAAAAAATGATAAAATATAAGAGTATGCTGCATATCAACATATCTAACCAAAGGTTCGTGTCACAGCTGATTGCATTAAAAGTTCATCCAAATCAATAAAAAGATGACCATTTTGATAAAAGGAAACATAATTGACAAGAGAACAAGCCACCAGAAAGCATAATCAAAAAAAATACATTTCACCTGAGAAAGCAATGTTCTAAAAAATAATGAATCACACAGTGTCAACACAAGTTGTAGAGAGGTGGGGACTCATTCGCTGTCAATGGGAAAATAAGTCAGTGCAAACCTTCTGGAAAGTGTTTCTGCAGTCACACCAAAATCCTTTCAATGGGCATGCCTTTTAATGCAGAAACAGCACTTCTGAGAATTTGTCCTCAGGCAGGCTTCTGAGTTATACACAAAGATGCATGAACACATTTGCTAGTCTTGGCATTATTTATAACAACAAAATTTATAAGCAACCTAACATTCCAATAAAGAGGGAGATTTTTAAAGTAAATTATGGATTCTTATATAATGAAGTACTTTGCAGCCACTAAAATATCAAGGTGTTGGAAAAACATGTTCAAAACATAGCACAAAGTGAAGGAGAAGCAGTCTGTAAATTAACGCTTTAAATAACTTTGTTTGGTCTTTCTGAGACAGGGTCTCCCTGTAGCCTCAGCTGTCCTGGAACTCACTAGGTAGACCAGGCTGGCCTCGAACTCACAGAGATCCGCCTGCCTCTGCTCCCCAAGTGCTGGGATTAAAGGAGTACATACATATGTACCTGGAAAATACTAATAGTATTTTTCTGTAGAAAGAATGTAGATTATCTGGCCTTTTTACTCACTTGTAGTTTTGTTTAGGATATGCAAGTTGACTCCTTTAATGTTTGGCAAATTTTCTACTAAAAGCATGTATTTCTTTCTTGGTTGGCAGCAGCATCAGGCCTTGGTTTAGTTCCCAGTTCCACTACCAGTACATGACTAGTTACCCACTCTCTCTGTACTTCCATTTCATCAACTGTAAGAAAGCGGCCCTGGGATCTAGAAATATCTACCAGAAGTAAATAAGAAACGAACTGTTTAGGCTCATATCTGGCTCGTAGAGAATATCTGCTTAATGTCACCTACTACTATCAGAGAAAATGAAAAGTAACTATGATTTTAAAAGAAAAAAGAACATATTTGAGATTTGGCTTTAGGCCCTCTAGGTGTCTATCAGAACTTCTGGTCCAGTTAAAAGGCCAACTCTGTCGAGGGAGAGAAAGAATCCCTCCAGTTAGAGACCAGCCCCCACTGAACCATGAACTAGAGGGTAACTTCCCACCACTCCCCTACCCCTGTAATGTTCTAGCTCTTCAATCTACAATGTTTAGCTTCATGACAGAGCCAAGGCTACCCCAGAAAATATAAAACAAAAGTTGTTAAATAATAGCAAGTCCCTCTAAGTATCCCAGTCAGGTCAAAGGTTGTCTCTTGATGTAGACCTATAGTCACACAGTAGCCTCAAGTCTCAGGGCTTATGGAAATGTACTGTCTGTAAATAACTATCAGAAAGCAAAATACGATGTGATAATTGTCTTTGGAATGATGGCTGGAGGGCTCATCGCCATGACTTGTCAGAACCCTGAGGCCCTTCCTCCCAGAAGTGGTAGCCAGCATTGCTACTTGGCCCCAAACCAGTAAGAAGTGCCTCCCTGTCACTCAGTTGATAGACTGCTTGCCTAGGTAGAGGCTGAAATTTTCCACTTTGGGTAGAGCGCCCTATATCCAGGCCATCCCGGGACTGGAGGTCATTCCAGGCCCTCTGGGCATGTGTCTTTGTGTGTCTGTATCCCATCTTGGATGCTGAGTCCTGTCCTCATGCCTAGAACCTTCTTTCCATCTCCTCTCTTCTTGGCATAACTCTCAGTACAGTAGCGACCACAGGCTTCTTCCAGCTCTGCACAATGGCACCCCTTCAACACAGGAAAACTCACTGGCCAAAGACTCCTTCATTTCCTAAGAGTCACTGTGACCTACAAGCCTTCTTTTTGTCTTAGCTCATAGGTCCCATTGTTGCATACTGATCATGGCCTGGCTGGGAGAGCACCTAGCAAGTTTGCATGTGCAGTTCATGGAGTGCAGCTACTGTGGAGGACCTAAGAGGCAAAGAACACTGACTAAAGAAGTCTTCCCCTTCGTGGCAGACACCCACCACTCACTCTGCCATTACCTATTACGGTGAGAAAATGGCTGCAGAGGACCAGTTCTCCATGCCAACGAGATTCAGCAGGAATGGGGTCTTTCAAGGTTTCACAGAAAGCTGTGGTAATCTGGATTCAATTGGCTATTCCCTTCCTGCTGAGGCCCTGGTTCTCTTTTTACAGAAGTGACACCTCCACAATGATGATCCCATTCAACATCCATCCTCCTAATGCTGATGCTGACTGGCAGCCCAGTAGGGGACTCCATCTGACCTTGGGAATCCACCAAGCTCAACCTGCAGTCTGGACTTATAACCTGCCTTAGAGTCATGTGGAGGATGGATGGTCACTAGACACCCTAGTATAAAAGTATAAATCGGACAGTCAGACAGGGCTTATCCAGACCTTTCCAACTGTACAATCCTGGCCTAGCTACGTACCCTTTTCAAGGCCAAGTTTCTTCATCTGTGGAATGGAGAGGAACATGACAGCCATTATCATCATGAACTGTTTCTACCTCTATGGCCAACCTCGCCACAGGAACGCTGCTCGCCCAACAGCAGACACCATGAGTCCGCTCACCCTTTCCTCCTCTGCATCTCTCACCCACCACCCCACCAGGCATACTGTAAGCAGCACACAGAGCCTTAAATATTTGTTGAAGGAATGACTTAGTGGATGCCATTTCGTCTCTGAAATGTGCCTTCTGTATTTTATCATTTCATGAATGATGTATTATCCTGTGACCTTTTGAATTTCCATTTAGTCATGTAACTAGGTTAAATCATGATTTATCTTTATGACCCTGAACAGCACACAGCTCTTTTCTTCCATATTATCCTACCTACATGGCTGAGCTTTAGGCCAATGTGCCCCTTTGTTTAACCAAATACCCTAAAACTTTGCACCTTAAAACAACTTATTATGTCCCCGACTGTGAGCGGGTGGTTTTTCCACTTATGCCACTTCTACTCACAGCAGACAACACTGGTCTGAGATGACCTCATGCCCAGATATTTTGCTCCAACTATAGCAGTTGAGTCCAGGCTTCTGTGTGTGGTAAGAGAGATGGTCCAAGAAGGCAGAATTGTTAGCTGTAAATCCTTTGGAAACTTGGCTCTGAAATTAGATGAGCATCATTTCAACATTGGTCAACATTCATTGACCAAAGCAAGTCCCAAGATAAAACAAGAAGGACTAGGGGAGGAGTGGCACTTAGAGGAAAGAACAGACGCCACCTCTTGATGGAAAGAGCTTCAGAATATTTTGGACAGGTTTTAAAACAAGATGTAACAGAAATACAGACTGAACTTAACCAAATCAAGTACAAAAATAAAAACACATTGAACTTAACCCATAGAGGTTTGAGAAAAGAGCACACATCCCTGCCAGGGTGCACATAAACATGTAAGGTATCAGAAGTTGGAAGATACTTTGCATCCACACCAGGGCTTTTGAAGGCCAGTCAGGATTGCCCGAAACTTACTCTCCTTGGGTGACTTCATTTACTCTCATTATTTCAGTGTCATCTATATGCTAATGACCTTCAAATACTACCTCCAGCTCAGCTGCTGACTCACACAGTCACCTTTTGATTTCTGTCCCCAAACTGGCTCCATCCATAATCTTTCCAATCTTGGAAAGGAGAATCATCAGCCACTCATTGCTCGGATCACAAATCTAGTTCGTCCTCAGCTGCTCTCTTCCTGCCCCTGCCTGCCTTCAGTCTATCCACAAACCCCATCAGCTCTGTCTCCAAGCTACCTCTCCCCAATGTCCCAGGCTGACATTTTAAAAAATAAAATTTTCTCAATCTGGATGGCTTGTCACAACAGAAATATATTGTCTCACACAAGCACAAAAATCAAGATGTGGGCAGGGCACGGCCCCTTGGGACCTACAGGGGTGAACCCCTCCTTGTTGCGCCCTAGCTTCTGGTAGCGGCCTCAGCTTGCCCTTGCATCAGTCCATTCTCTGCCTCGGTCATGATCATCCAATGTTCTCCCCCAGAGAGGCTGGATTCTGTGCCCGTTTCCCTATAAGAACACAAATCATAATGGATTTGACTCACCCTAGTCCCGTATCACATCATTTTATTACATCTATAAGATTTTATAAGATCACACTAATAGGTGCCAGGGGTTAGCTAGGATTCAACATTTCCTTGGTGGGGGGCACAATACAACCCATAAAAGCTACTATAATCCTAGTCCAAGCCAACATCCTATCTCCCTGCAATCCCTTCTTCGTCTCTGTTTCACTCTTGATCCCCTATAACAAAAACTCAGGACAGAATCTAAGCTCCTTAAGTGGAACTCAAGTCACAAAGCCCTGACCTACACAGCCTTTCCCAAGCTCATCTTCCACCTGACCTTCCTCCTTACCCTCATGCACAGCCACACCAAGCTCTTCTCTGTCCCTAACAAGATGGGCTTACCCAAAGGAAATTCTTTTCCATAAATGCTTCTTGGGGTGCCACCCCCAGAATTCAAGTGACTCAGTCTTCTTGGCATTCAGATATAGATAGGCTTAGATGTCACCTCTTCAGAGATCTTCCCAATCTTGTGCCTGCACACTTTTCCTAATTTGATTCCTTACAGAGCATTCTATGTGTTCTGTTTACTGATTTGCAAATTCGTGCCTATATCCCCCAACTAGCATGTAAGCAGAGACTTTGCCTCCATCCCTGCCTATTCTCCATCCCTAGATTAGTGGCTTGCACAACATAAGTGTTCAATAAATACTTCCTGAATTAATGAATTTGACCTTGATGGTCAAATCTAATGGACATTTTTCAATCTTTATCTTATAGAATCTACTGATTTTTAAAAATATTTTATTGATTCTTCAATAATTTCATGCAATGTATGATCCCATTCATACCCCCTCCTCCATCTCCACCCTTACATTACAACCCTCACAACTTCATGTCCTCTATTATTTTTTATTTAAAGGCCTATCAAGTCTAATCTGTATTCTCCAAATGCTCTTGGGTTGGGTCTAGCCCTCAGAGTCTGGTTAACCTAGCTGGCATCACACCAGTAAAGAAAACTGACTCTCCCTTTCCCAGGAGACAATAGATTCTCAGCTAGAACTGGGATTCCTTGCCTACCTCCCTCCATCCAGGCTGGGGCTTTGTCTGGCTTGGGCTTGCACGATCTTGTTCATGCTGCCACAAGCACTGTGGGTTCATATATGCAACTGCCCTATTGTGTGCAGACAGCATAGTTTCTTTTAATTCATCTACCACCTCTGGCTATTACAATGGTTTCTGCCCCATCTTCCACAATAATCCCTGAGCCTTTGAAGGAGGTGTGATATAGATGTCCCATTTAGAGATGAGCACTCCACAATCGCTTGTTCTCTGCAAGTTGACCAATTGTGGATCTCTGTGTCAATCGCCATCTGCCATAAGAAGCTTCTCTGGTAAGAGCTGAGAGATGCACCAATCTATGGGTATAACAATAAGTCATTAGAAGTCAGTTTAATACTAAGTCTATTTAGCAGAATAATAGTGGTAGAATATGCTGAATTTAATGACACCAAACACTCCCTCTTCTTGAAATTCTTGACCACTTCTTTCCACCCAAGGATACCAACCTCAAGCCATGGTCCCCTGGTTCTCCTTACTATCACTTGTCTGCCTCCTTTGTTCACTCCTGTTCCTCTGTCTTTAGTGTCAGTAAATCTTGGGATTCTGTTTAAGGTCCTTATTGTAGAAAGAATAATGCCTCCCAACAAATGTCCATGTCCTAATCGCTTGCTGAGACTATGATGCCTTATATGGTGAAAGATTCGGGCTGAGAAGATAAAGCCCCTCAAATCCATCTCTGAGTTGCATTTTTCCTTCTAAAGCGCAAATGTCTCGCCACATCCCCCTGCTCACAGACTCCTCTAAGATAAAAGTCAAGTTGCTAAACATGGCTTGCATGGCTCTCCCCAGTTGGCCTCCCACCTCCATCACCCTAGCCTCACCTCCTCTGCACCATAACCTGGTTCCCACTACCCCAAATGCCCTTTCCTTAGGGAGACGAGGAGGAAAGGAGGAAAAAGAGTTGTTTTCCTGCCAAATCTTTCCTTCGGTCACTGTCCGCTCTCTAAAACCCAAAACTGACTGATTCAATTCAAGGGAAGTAGAAACACCCATTCCAGATTGGACAATTGTACACATTAAAACCATCCCTCTATATAGTCTTGTTTCTTCTCAAGATCTACCCAACGAAGCAAAATCACACTCTAAAATGCAAATCCATGCAATATTCATTCCCTTATAGCTATGCCTACCCACAGAAATAGACACAGAAGATACAGATGCTTTTCCAACTGCAAACGCCTTCCCATAACTTTCCTTAAAATCCCCTCACGTAGGCTCACCCTGGAGTCACGAACATACAAAGTAAGGGAAGCAACGCACTTCCAGGACTCAGAAAGAAAAAGAACAAATAGGTAAGTGGGAAAGGATGGCAGAAAGGCCGAAAGTAAATGGGGAAAAAGGAATAGCCATGGAAGAGTCACCTGGGATGGATTCATGCACCAACACTGCCTGAGCCCCAGTGAGGTCACATACATGCTGCGGAACAGAAAGAACACTAAGACCTGGGTTTGCTGATGCATACCTATAATCCCAGCACGTCGTAAGAGGCTGAGGCAGGAGGATTGTCAGGGCAACATAGTGAGACAGTGAGACCCTTTCTCAAAAAAACAGAAATGTCAAGGCTGGGGAGATGACTCAGTGAGCAAAGCGCTGCTGCACAAGCATGAGTACCACAGTTTGGATCCCCTGTACCCGTGTAAATGCCAGGCCGGCATGGCCGCCCACCTGTAATCCCAGAACATGGGAACAGACACAAGGAGAATCCCCAGAGAAAGCCAGCAAGCTAGACCATCTAGATCAGCCAGCTCTAGTTTCAGAGAGAGGTCCTGCCTCAATATATAAGGTGTAAAGGGGGCAATCACAGAAGACATGTAAAACTCTGGATGCCACATACATGTGGACACATATGTGGACATGTAGGCACACATACATGCACACCATACACTTAAAAAATCTTTAGCAATATTTCTAATTATCACAACTAATGGTAGTACTATACATGTATAGTACTATATACTATACATTCTATACAGGTACTAGGTGTTAAATTTTTGTTAACTCCTTCAGTGTCCATAGTAATGTCATAAAGAAATACTATAATTACCCTCAATTTATACATGCTGTAATGAAGTAGAGAAAGTTGTGTGACAGATCCAATGTCACACTGTAACAATTGACAGAACTTGATTCCTATCTATCTCATAATAAAAACCTTGCCTGGGAGCTCACAGACCATCAGGCATTCCTGCCTGAGGATGGGAACTGAGTATCTTCTTTCCTTGGGAAGGAACAGTGTAATTTCAAAGGCAACAGGTACTGATGAACTAAGCCCTGCCCTTAAAGTCTTGTGGGCCTCACCCCAAATCCTAGCTGTGCCACTCACCAGCTACAGAAACCAGCAAGCTCCTTAACATCTCCAAATATCAGTTTTCTCATCTGTAAGTGAAGATACTAATACCTAATTGATTTTTATTAAAATTAAATGAGGTGATATATAAAAAATACTAAGTACAGTGCTTAGCAAATAATGAGCAATTAATAAATAATCCTTGCCTCTTACTGTTCCAACAAATAGTCTTTCCTCAGACTCACAAACCTTTCTAAAGGAGGAATTGCAAATTATAGCTCTTGGATATGTGAACTGTTTGGGCAGCAAAGTGCTTTAAAAGGTCTAATAACTAGACAAGAAGTATAGTGACCACAAGACAAGCATCGAGTGGCCCTGGCCACTACAGGCAGCCTCCATGAGCTCCTGAAGGCATCTGAGTTGTCAGTTCCTGCACTACAATCAAGGTAGCCAAAACCTGCCCGCTACCTACATGGTAGCACTGTCTGAGTCAGAGGCCCTGGCTGTGCTGTTTAAATTCTTGCACACAGTCACACTGGAGAATTAGTGGATTAAAGAGCAAAGAGATACTCTGTTTCCCAACAAGATGCATAGCTGGTGGGGGAGGGGGATGAACTTGCTTACTGCCAATTTTAGATGATTCTTCTATAAGCAACAAACACAAACAAAGGTCTTTTTCTCTTCTTGGAAACAAATGGATCTCTTAAATTTACAGTGTCCAGAAAAATACACAGCAGTCAGAGGGAGGGGGCTGGGGAGATGGATCAGTCGTAATGTGCTTGCCTTATACGAAAAGAATCTGAGTTCAATGCTCAACACTCACATAAAAAATGATTGGCATGGTGGGATGTGCTTATAATCCCAGAGCTGGGGAGGCAGAGAGAGGAGGATCTCTGGGCTCACTGACCACCAGCCTAGCCAAATTGGTAAGTTTCAGACTAGTGAGAAACCTGCATCAAAGGAATTGGACAGCCTTCCAGAAGATGACACCTGACATTATACTCTGGCCTCTACACATGTGAACACATGTACCAGTACCCAGATACAGGGACATATATACAGAGAGAAACAGAGACAGAGAGACAGAAACAGAGAGATGTGTTTAAAACAATACCCAGGAGGAGCTAGCTGGGCCATCTTCATGCATATTTCAGAAGCCAGGATAGCTATGCACAGCAGGACCAAGAAGAGTTCACTCTGCCAGGCATGGCCCTCAGGGGAAGAGGTAGATCTGAGAACAATCCAGGGGATAAAATCCCTGACCAGGGTGCCCGAGTAGGCTGGACTGTTTAGTCCTCATTCCACCTCCCCCTCAGGAGCCAAGAGGGGAACTCCGTCAGCCCAAGGCACTTGGAGTGGAGCCAAGCAGCAGGGGAACAGTCTCCTGGGGCTGGGAAACAGGTATTTCTGTTTCCTGGGAATAAAACTTTGAGTCACAGGCCTGCAGCAAGGCTTACTGATTGACTCAGCATGCTACCTAAAGTGACCTTAAATGATTTCCTCAGAAAAGTAATTATGCCAGAGCTAAAGGTCAAATAGCAAACAAAAACCCCACATCAGGCATTGAATTTTCCCCTCTACCTAGAGTTAGGGTCTTTTGAACCAGCCTTATCTATATAACCTTAAAGTTCTTACAGTCCCAGGCTGTTCTGAGTTCAGTCAGTGACAGGAAGTCACTAAGGTATCTCAGCCCAAAGGACAGTGAAACCTTGAGTCTGTTCTACAGAATTCAGTCCTCAAATCGTGGCCTTCACCCTGGCTCCTTCCCTGAACTACTAGTAAATGAGCTCGTACTTCTCTTTTGCCCAAGTCTTCAAAGCTCTGTCAGCCCTACTTCTGCCCCTGCGTAAGTCCCTGAGTTTGGAGCCTTGCTCTTTTCAGGTAAACAAGACTTCCAACCAGATTGATTGCACAGACATCCCAGCATCACTTGTGTTTGGGTTCTCTATAGTAAGTCCAGGGGTCATTCCTGGGCTGCTCTCTCTAACATTTGCTTCAAGAAACCAGAGGTTTCCAATCTGGTTCCTCCACCTTGATAGACTTTAGCATAAGACTCCCAGCCCACCCAGCCTGTCCCTGTACTTTAATCATGTCCCACCTTTGTTCTAAAATGTTCCCTTCATCAGAGAAAAGGTAATTAGCACCTTCGCCCCTGGTTCCCCCACTTGGGTGCAGGAAGAAGCTTGTATCTTTATGATAAGCACAAAAAAAATGAGCTTCCACAATTCAGAAACCTCATATGCAGAAAGCAATACTCACCTAGACTTCATACATAGGTGAGTCTTTCAAACCTTAATTTCCTAGAGAATTAAAGTATAAATGTCAGTACAATTAATAAATTGTAGGTAGTGCATATATGTAAATATAAATATCCATGTTTCTAAAGTTCACATATTCTGCTTTTGACCAACCTCTAATTCTTTGCACATAAAAATTCCTAAAGTTGCTGGGTGTGGTGATGCATGCCTCTAATCCCTGCAGTCCGGAGACTAAGGCAGAAGGACTATGAGTTGAAGGCTGGTCTGGGTTACCTAATGAGCTCTATACTATCTTGGGCTACATAGCAATACCCTGCCTCAAAAAAATGTTAATTTTTTAAGTAAATCCAGTGTTGGGGGCTGTGGGGGTACAGATAGGGGAAGGGGTCTAAATATGATTAAGATGTATGAAACACAAAAACAAATATAAAAATGTTTTTTAAATAAGAAAATAACATGAAGAAATAAGAACGATGAGAGTGGCTGAGATATTTTCCCACCACTTCTCTATACTTGTCTGTCT
>NW_008359625.1:6646053-6656034 GCF_000622305.1 Nannospalax galili | reverse complement strand
GCTTTTTAAAAGTATGAACCAGGGCTGGAGAAATGGCTCAGCAGTAAAGAGCACTAGCCACTCTTGCAGAGGACCCAGGTTCAGTTCCTAGCACCCACATGGCAGCTTATAACCATTTCCAACTGCAGTTCTGGCCTTCATGGGCATTGCATACATGTGTGCACTTACATCCATGCAGGCAAAACATTGGTGCACATAAAAATAAATAAAAATTTAAGTATGAACCACTGCTCACACATTAAATTTGGGCTTTAATTCACCAGCCATTGAAAGAACATTGGAATTTCTCTCATAAAAGCCCTGCTCTCTTACATTCTTCTTTTGAGTAAATATTTCTTGGGAGTTAACAATGTGTTAGGCACCATGGGAGAAACATCACTTCTGACCTCATGGAGCTAACAAGACAGGTGGGGAAACAGATAATAAGAAAGTAAACAACACATGTTGTTTACATATGATGTATGTTATGAATAAAAGAATCTAGGTATGACAAAAACTAATGGAGACTGCCCCAACTGCACAGGCACACCTAACACCAGACCTTGGTTTCTAATGCCATTCTCCAAAGAAACAGGGTCTCCTTGGAAAAATGACTGATCCTAATACCAGAACAAGATGATTCTGGAGCATCATGTAGTGCTAGAAAGTAAAGGTGCTAAAAGTTTTAATTAAAGGAAAAAGACCTTAAAGAAGTATGGATGGAATGAGGCCAAAGGACCACAGGAGGTACCTGAAAGGGGTTCCAATGGCCAAAGGGGGAAGATCTGAAGGAGGAAAACCAATTCATATCAGATTATAACCCAAATTATAAATAAATATGCTTGTGCTCATACTGCTATGAATGAATTTTTTAATATATTGATAAGTAGAGAGACAAATTTGGAATATAGAAAAAATCTGAATAATTTATGTAAATTATTAAAGCAGATGGATGGGCTGTGTAGAGTGACTTCCTCCAAAGAATATAGTCTGGAAAGTAGGGAAAGATTAAAGAAATGTGGCAGACATACTGCAGCCAGATGATCCACATCAGTAACCATGAACCATGTTGACAGGATGAACTTTTAATATGAGGTAATGAAACAGCACTGTCTCTGTGGTCTTCCTCCCCAAAACACATAACCTGGCCTGATAACAAGAAAAACACTGGATGAGTTCCAACAGAGAGCATTCTACAATATTCCTAGGCAATACTGCTCAAAGCTGTCAAGGTCATCAAAGATAGGAAAAGTCTGAGAAACCATCACAACCAAGAGGAAATCAATGAGACACAAGAACTAAAAGGATATGATGTTCTGGATACAGTTGTCAAACAAAATCAAAAAATGCCAGGTGGATAGTAAGGGGATGTGAATAAACTATGGGCTTTAGTCAGCACCAATGTATCGGTATTGGTTCATCAACTGAAACAGATGCACTATGCCCATGTAAGATGTTAATAGGCAACTGTGATCAGGGGCTACCTAAAATTCTCTACTATATATATTTAGTAAATCTAAAACTGATGTGAGATAAATTTTGTTAATAAAAGAAAGTAAACAAGTGTAGAGATGAACCTAATTTGAACAGGGTGGGCTATGAAAACCTCAGTGGGGAGCCAACTGTAAGCCTGGATTTGAATGTGGTGGGAGCAGCACAGACTCATCAGTGTTGCCAAATCACTCAGCAGGGCTATAACAGAGTATCTTACAATCACTCACTGGGTAGAGTGAATGGGTGAAAACGAAATGCTAGGAAGAAAACTGGACTTTCCATAAACATGGGTAGAAACCATCAATTCACAGAAAAGGTAAAACGAAAGTGAAGCCAGACTCATCTTCAGACTTCCAATGAATTTAAGCTGATGGGGAAAGATCAAAGAGCATCCAGAAAATGTTCAAACGGCTTCATAGAAGATTACACCTGTAAGATACAAGTTGACTTGATGTGGTGATTTGAATGAGAATGTCCCCAATAGGCTCCAAGTATTTGGACATTTTGCCCCCAGTTGGCCATGCTGTTTTGTTAGGTCTTAGAAGATGTGGCCATGCTGGAGGAAGCATGTCACTGGGGGTGAGCTTAGTGAGTTCTGAAGCCTTGCTGGATTCCCAGTTGCTCTCTGCTTCCTGTGCCTGTCTGCAGATGTGAGCCTCTGCTTTCTGCTCCCGCTCCAGCCACCTCCTGCCACCATGCCTCTCCTCTATGATGGTCTCTAATTCCCCTGGAACCATAAGCTCAAGTAAACTCTTCCTTTTATAAGTTTCCCTTGATCACAGTGTTTATCACAGCAACAAAAGAGTAATACGCTTGGACTTTCAAGTTTTCTTACAACTCTGAGAACAAACTCCTCCTGAAAACGTTCAAGTCGCCTTCTGTAAATAAATTTAGGAATGAAAGAAAGTAGGGAAGGACTTTATGTTTTCTGCACACATCTCATCTTTAACAGCTCGACTGCATTTTGAATGGGTCATTTTTCAGTGCCTTTCCAGGTTTTTCTCTGCCTTCCAGGTTTGGTAGAAGTCTACATTTACCTCCGAACTCACACCAGATGTACTGTGCCCTCTTGACACACATATGCATATATACCCTCTATCCCTGCCCTCAGAAAGCAAGGCCCCCCCTCAGCTGAACCTACCTTGGCCACTTTCTTATTTCCTGTGTCTTCTCTCTCCAGACTTTAGAAAGGAACTGGCAATGTAATTTGTTAAACTAATTCTCTATATGGATGCATATGGCTTTTCCTTTAAAAATCTGAATTTTTGGAAGAGAATTCATGAAAATAAGAATACCTGAAGCCAAGAAACAAGTTTTTACTATTATACATTTCAGGAGTTCTGCCAACCTGGTGGGAGAGATGTTCTGTAGAGGAAACTTTTAGCAGCCCCTTTCCATCATGCCACATGGACAATTAAACCCTGCCAGCAAAAGACTTCCTTCCTATCAGTAATAACTTCTGTCCAATTTCATTGGTTATTTTTACACTCTTTCCACAAAACCATACTCAGGGGCTGGAGAGATGGCTCAGTGGTTAAGAACACTGGTTGTTCTTGCAGAAGACCCAGGTTCAAATCCCAGCACCCACATGACAGCTAACGACTGTCCATAACTCCAGTTCCAGGGGATCCACCAGCCTCTTCTGACCTCCGCAGGCATTGCAGGATACAGGTGCACTTACATACATGCAGGCAATACATGCATACAAATAAAATATAAAATATTTTTTAAATTCATACTCAGTTTTGTTGTTTAGTAGGAAAAAAATGCTAGAGAAAAATGTACTGCCAGAGACTCTTAAGAGACACCTAGTTAATGCTGACCACAGTGCAGCATGCTTACCTTCCTAGAAGTTTTAAGATATATTCATTAAACAAATATTACTACACTTCAGTACTATTCTGGAAGCTGAAGATATATGGTAATTATGACTGAATCAGACAATGTCCCCACTCTCACAGAGCTGATTTTCTAATTAAATTTGGTTTAAAAACTCCAGGGACTGGAGAGACAGTGCAGTGGTTAAGAGCAATTACTGCTCTTGCAGAGGATCCAGGTTCAGTTTCCAGCACCCATACAGTGACTAGAAGCCATTTGTAAGTCCAGTTCCAGGAAAATCAACGCACTCTTCTGGTCTCCACAAACACTGCATGCATGTGGTTGCACATGTATAAATGCAAGCAAAAGACTCATATATGTAAAATAAAAATAAGTACTCTTTTAAAGTAAAAAATCCAGTAGAAAATGGTAGTGTGGCTTTATAGGCCCAATAGGAATGTAAGATTGCCCAATACCAGTGACATCTGGGTAGAGGGGCAGAGTTAGGAATCTTGTTTTCTCAAGCAAAGAACACTGCCCTGACAATGAGGGTTGAGGATAGGAAAAAAAAAAAAGAACTCAGCCTCAGCCTCAACTGTCAAACAGCCTAGGGCTGTGAAGAGAGGCTCCAGGTCTGTGCTGAAAGAGGAAGGGAACAAACTTGGGAGAAACCAGAGCTACTTGAAACAAAGCTGTACATAAATACCAAATGCGGGTCAAGATGTGGCGCAACTAAAATCCTCACAGGTGATTAGTGAGACTATAAAATAGTTCAATCACTTTTGAGAAATACCAACTTCTTACTAAACATAAAATAATCCCACTGTGCTGAATAGCTTTAGTGTCGACTTGATACACCTGGGTTGAAGGAGCCTCAGTTGGGGAATTGCCTTCATTAAACTGGCCCTTGGCCATGTCTGTGGGGCATCTTCTTGATTATTGTGTGATGTGAGAGGGCCCAGCCGACTGTGGGTGGTGCCACCCCTGGGCAGGTGGGCCTGTGTTGCATAAGAATGCAGGCTGAGCAGGGACCAGGGGAGCAAGCCAGTAAGCAGCCCTTCTTCATGGCCTGTGCTCCAGCTCCTGCCTCCAGGTTCCTGCCCTGAGTTCCTACTTTGGGCTCCCTGGTGAACCCAAATAAACCCTTTCCTCCCCAAGGTGGTTACTGGTCAGAGTATTTTGTCACATCAATTAAGAAACAAATGAGGACACCCACTCCTAGGCATTTCTCAGGAGAAATGAAAAACTGTATCTCCAAAATACTTACGTAAAAATATCCATAGCAATGCCTGACACAGTGGCATATTCCCATAGTCCTAGCTCCTGGGGGATTTGAAACAGGAGGATCTCTTCCATCCAGGAACTGGAGACTAACCTGAATAACACCGTGAGACTCCCCCAGCTTAAAAAATAATCACTTTGGGGGCTGGAGAGATGGCTCAGCGGTTAAGAACACTGGTTGTTCTTGCAGATTTTTAGGAGCCAGAGTTGGCTCAGTGGGTAAAGGCAATCGTAGCCAAGCCTGGCAACCTGAATTCGATCCCTGGAACCAATATGGTAGAAGGAGAGTACTGACTTCCACAGGCTCTCTGATCTATACACATGTGACATAGTACACAAGCACGCACACACACACAATCTTTTTAAAAGAATTATAAAAAATCATTTTCATAAAAATATGTTCAATTTGTCCAAAGACTAGAAATGACCCAAATGTCCAACAACAGAACTTATTTAAATAAACAGATCGTAAACTATCCATGCAGTGGAATACCACTCTGCATTAAAATATGCACAAGGGAGAGGAGTCTCAAACACTATGAAAACAAAAGAATTCAGTCACAAAGCAGTATACCGTGTGTTTCCATTTATACGTAGACCAAGAGCAGGTAAAACTCACCCATACTGAAAGAAATCACATCTCTGGTACATGGGGTTGGGAAAATACAGAAAACTGAGAAGTGATGAACCAGGTGATAAGCCATGTGATCAAAATGCTGTGAGTCTTATTGGAGACCCAACCGTCAACACATACCAAACAGAACACCTAAAATCTGGGTACTTAATTGCATGCTAATTAAGACTCAATCTAAGTAGACCACAGTGGTGCACATCTCTAATCCCAGCACTTTGAGGCAGAGACAGCCTGGTCTGTGTAGTGAGTTCCAAGCCAACTGGGGCTGCAGGGAGAGCCTATCTCAAAAAGACCAATAAATAAATAAATAAATAAATAAATAAATAAATAAATAAAAGACTCAATTTAAAAATAAACCTGACAATAAAGGAAATGAGATACAAGATGCCAGCAAAGAACTGAGTGGGAAGTGCTGCTCTTTTAATGTATAAGAAGTCTCGTTAGGTGTCATGGCACAGCTTTAAGCCTAGCACTCTAGAAGCAGAGGCAGGCAGGTCTCTGCAACATGGAGGCCAACCTTGTCTACATAGCGAGTTCCAGGTCAGCTGGGGCTATAGGGAGACCCTGTCTCAAAAAAGACCAAAAATAAATAAATAAATAACATATAGGAAGTCTTGGTGGCTACCCTTGACATTCTGGGTCAATAGTACCAGGTTGGACTAAGAGAATTTTGGACAGCTGGGGCTACATGGAGACCCTGTCTTAAAAAGGCAAAACAAACAAACAAATATATATTTTTGGTCATGTAGACCAGGCTGGCCTTGAACTCACAGAGATCCACCTGCCTCTGCTTACCAAGTGCTGGGATTAAAGGAATGTGCAATCACACCCTGCATACCTTCTGATATTTAATTTGCTCATGAATAATCTTTTAGACAATAGCTCTATAATAAATAATACTGATTATCAACTTAACAGCATCAAAAATTACCTAGGAGACAAAACTCTAGGCATGCCTATGAAGGAAATAATTCTAGATTAGGTTAATTAAGATGGGAAAATCCACCTTAACTGTGGGAAGTAGAATTACATGGTCTATACTAAAGGAAAAGGAGAAGGTGAGCTGAGCACCAGTATTGATCTCTCTCTGCTTCCTGACTACAGATTTACTATAACCAACTGCCTCAGGTGTTGCCAAGATGTCTCCACCATGATGGGTTTCACCCTCAAATTGTGACTCAGAAGAAACCTTACCTTAGCTGCTTTTGTCAGCTGCTTGGTCACAGCAACAAGCAAAAGAACTAATACAAGCTCTCCTGTAAGTATGAATATTTATTGAAAGTCTATAAGGGCCAGGCATGGCACTGAGTGCTGAGAATTCAGCCCCAGTACTGTTGGGCTCCTATTCCATAAGAGATGACATTCAGCAGAGAAAGAGGAGCAATAACCAAAAGTTAAAATTAGACCATGTAAAATTAGAAAATAGAGGGACAATAACCCAAAAGTACAATTAGACCATGATCATATACTCAATTTGTACTGAAAGGTCATCTTGCTTTTAAGTTTTTCCTAATTAAGATAAGAAGTTGAAGGCAGAATGGTGTAGCAGTTTTTAAAAAGATGCCCAAGTGTGGCTATAGAGCATTCTGTTAATTACTAGCTATAATTCCTGATATACAGTAAGTTTTCAATGAGGCTCAGTTATTATGATCATTATTATTGCTCTCTGCTCTCTCCCATCTTATAAGAAAAACATGAATTTTGAAAATAGATGTGCAATTAAAGATATGAACAAAAACATTCATAATAATTTCATTCATAATAGCCCAAACTGGAAACTACTCAAACAGTAGAATGGATAAATAAAGTGTGGTGTGTTCACATAATGGAATATCTCCCCGCAATAAAAAGAACAAACTGCTACTTCACAGCAATTAGGAACTTGGATAAATCTCACAGACATAATACTGAGTGAGAAACCCAACTTTAAAAATCATGTACTATGTAATTTCACTTATACAAAATTGAAGAACACGCAAAAAACAGCCTACAGAGACAGAGGTCAGAAGACTGATTACATTTGGCAGAAGTTGATGACTGGAAGAAGGCCTAGGGAGTGTTCTTGGATAGGGGAAATATTCTTTTCTTGATTCAAGCACCAATAACCTAAGCATGTACATGGGTGAAAATTAATTGAGCTATATAGCAGAACGTGCCCCATTCATTATGACTGTGTCTTAGAAATAATCTCACAAGTTTCCTGCACCATTGTACTTCTAAGGCCACATTGAGCAATAAAGAACATGTACCTACAAAAAAGAATCTGTGCTCTGCTTCCCTGGGCCTGCATGACCCACAGGTCTCTCTCCGGGTAAGTCGATCATGCCCTCCATGCCTTGACTCCCCCAGCCTCATTCACCCTCCCATCTCCCCCACCAGTCTCTCCTCCTAGTCTGGGTCCCGTCCCATTCCTTGTCTTGGGGTCCCAGACACCGGGGAACCACCACTGCTTCCTGATCCTTTGCATCCAGACCACCCCAATTCCTTCTAGGGTCCCTAGGAGCCTTCTGGGCCTGGTCCAGCACTCACCTCCCTCTGCTTCCCCGGGCTGCACAACTGGCCAGCCTCTTTCCTTCATTCCGGGGCTGACCTTTCTGCTTCCTGATCCTTTGCACCCAAACCAACCCAGTTCCTCAAGGCAGTCCCGAGGAGCCCTTAGGGACTCCTCCTGCCCCCACTTCCCTTGGCATCTCTGGTGGCATGGCAACCAGCTGCCCTAGAACAGCATCTTTCCTAGGCCTAGCTCCCAGGCCAGTCCAATCCCCAGATTCCTGAGACCAAAATCTTTCCTAGAGGGATCCAGACCTTAAGAGAAAGCCTGAGAGCATATGATCCTCATCTGACTTGGGCATCTGCGGGAATTCCTGAAGACAAAAGCAGTCTGGCCACTCCAATATAAAATCAAAAGCGAGAACCAGAAGCTTAGACAAAACAGTAAACCACAAAGACACATAAAGTTTACAAAAAGAAGCAGACCTAAACTTGAAGACTTGAGTCTCACACAAGAATCAGAAACTACAAAAGAAATTCACATGTCAAAATCATAGAGAAAAAAATAATAACATGAAAAATCAAAATAACACATCCCCACCAAATACCAATAGTCCTCTAGAGGAGTACAATGAGAACCCCCTAGAGATAATGCAGGACATGGAACTCAAAAGAACAATTATAAACATGATAAAAGAATTCAGGGAATTTAAAGAACACATAACCAAAGAAATCAAATACCTGAAGGAAGATAGGGATAAACTTCTGAATGAATTCAGGTAGAGTTAGAAATATTGAAGACTACTCAGGCAGAAATGAAGAAAGTGAAACACTCAGTAAGCCAATTAGAAATAACAAGAGAAAGCCTCAGCAATACGATGAATGAAATGGAAAACAGAATATCAAGACTGGAAGATAAAGTGGATGAACTAGGGCACTTGAGCAAAGATTATGAAAAAATTTAAGAAAGCACAAGAATGGAATACGCAGGAATTGTGTGAAACCATGGAATTGTATGACACCATTGAAAGACCAAACTTACCAATCATAGGCATACAGGAAGGAGAAGAATCTTAGGATACTGGTATAAATCAGATCTTCAACAGGATTGTAGAAGAAAATTTCCTAAAACTAATGAAAGATATGCCCATACAAATACAAGAAGCATATAGAATACCGAACAGACAGGACGAGAAAGGAAACTCTCTACATTACATGTACAAAACAAAGAGACAATTTTGAAAGCTGCAAAAGAGAAACAACAAGTCACATATAAAGGAAAACCCATTAGGATTACAGTTGACTCTTCAGTGCAAATTATGAGAGCCAGAAAAGCCTAGACCAAAGTATCCCCACCTTTAAATGACCACAGATGCCAACCCAGATTACTAAACCACTGTGGAAAAGTACAGCTATATCAAGAATGTAAACAGAAATAAAAATGACAGGATTCAATACACATCTTTCATTAATAACTTCAAATATTAACAGACTTAACTCCCCAGTCAAAAGACATAGACTAGGTGAATAGATTAAGAAAAAAAAAAACATCTTTGTTGTCTGCAAGAAACCCATCTCACTTTCAAGGACAGGCACTATCTTAAGGTGAAAGGATGGAAAAAAATATACCAAGCGAATGGTACTAAAAAGCAGGCATAGCAATTCTAATATCTGACAAAATTGACTTTAAACTAAAACTAGTCAGAAGAGATAGAGAGAGCCACTTCATTCTGACCAAAGGAACAATAAACCAAGAAGATATTACAATCATGAACATATATTCAACAAACTCAGTGCACCCAACTTCATAAAACAATACTACAGGACTTTAAGACCCAGATTAATCCCAACTCATTAATACTAGGGGACTTCAATATCCCACTGTTTCCATTAAATAGGTCAACAGATCAGAGAGTTAACAGAGAGAATTAAACAATACCATATATCAAGTGGACCTAACAGACATTTACTGAGTATTCCACCCAAGCACCAAAGGACATACTTTCTACTCAGCACCCCCATGGAACCTTCTCCAAAATCGACCATATACTGGGGCACAAAACAAATCTCAACAAATACAAAAAGATTGAAATAATTCCATGCATTCTATCAGACCACAATGCAATAAAGCTTACAATCAACACCGGAAGAAGCCCTAATCACCACATGAACACATGGACGTTAAACAACACACTCCTGAATGAAGAATGCGTCAAAAGAGAAATTAAGGAAGAAATACAAGTATTCCTGGAACTAAATGAAAAGGACAATACAACACAACAAAA